>NC_134488.1:51680462-51980462 GCF_040206685.1 Ascaphus truei | reverse complement strand
TCATACCTTAATAGCAATAAGGATTCTGATATATAAGCTCCAGTAAGAAGAAAATGAGTTGTACAGTATGTTAACGGCAATTTATTTTTATTTTTAACGGGTAACTCATTAACATAGGAAAAATGCATATGTTAAGATGAGTTATATTTATTGCTAATGAGCAAATAAGATTTGTTAATTACACACATTTTCTTATTTTGCAAATTTGACACCTACCTCAGGCTGGTGTTATGCTTTTCAGCCTGTGTATGTAATAGTCACTTTATACATTTAAGCAAACTTACCTAGACCAAACTGGGATAGATGCAAAACATATTTCACCTAAACATTTAACAACTTTTATATATAATAACCCCTTACTAGCTCAAGTAACCTGCAGCTAATAACTACTAAGGGTCTAATCCATGGGTGAGCAAACTTTTTATGCCGAGCCCCCCTTTTTATCCATGAAATTTCTCGGGCCCCCTGTAGGCGGACGCTCACAGAGGTATGCGAGGGAGACTGATTATAGTGAAATTAAATAAGCCTTTTATTGCGCCTGTTTCCTTAACATCAGGAAACCATCCAAACAAGGGGTAAACAAAGCTTCTATTCACTTGGGAGTATTTCTAGTGAAATACTATGCAGTTCACAACTCCCTTAGATAAGCATGTCTCCCAGCCCCAAACATATAGCATGAATTAAGAAGATATAAGAAGTCTTATGAATGAAAGTCTTATCTGTTCCTTGTGGTTTGGAGGGAAAATCTTCTCTGTCCCTGGTTCAGCTCCCTTTTCCTCAGGGTGTGTCAGCCTTCAGGTTTAGAAGTTCCCCCTGTGTCTTGAAAGCAGCTCTGCTGTTTCTTCTGGCAGGGCTCAAGACTGTTTGTCTCCAAATTCAGCTCAGGTGTGAGCTAATGAGACTCTCTTCCTGTCTCAAAAGACAGGCTTTTCTAAGCCATCTAATCAGGCAGGTGGTGTTTGTTAATTGACTACCAGCAGTTAACCACCACACTGCTGGATTAGAGGCACATTACCTGAACAGGGATAACTCCTCTGTTACACCCCCCTTGCCTGATGTAATCAAAATCACATGAAAAAAAAACCCCTTTATTAAACGGTATACAATGTAAATACAAATATGTCTAAGGCTGCGTGTTTGGTGCCTGCGACAGAGACGCGTGACGTCACCCGTCGCCACTAGCGAAAGTTGTATTTCGCTTTGTGGCGGCACGGGCAACCAGGCCATTGATTTGTTCAGGGGCTGTCACGAGGCGACAGCCCCTGAAAAATCAAATATTGCCGGCTTCAAAAAGTCACGTCGCCCCGTAGTGCTTACTATAAGCGCACGCGGCGGCGACAATGCATTTGTTTTCGGGCAACGCCGTGTCGCCAGCACTATAAGCACAGTCTAAATACTTACATACTTCAACAGCTCGCTCTTGCAAAATTAGGCTGTGTCCACGCTGCCGCTGAGACCGGTGACATCACCAAATCTCCAAGCATGAGCACAGGGTGTCCTGCTTCATTTTGCAAGCACGAGCGGGGAAGTGTTTACACTTTTTTTTTATTATTATTTCTGTACATTCATAGTATGATTGATATAGTGGCAGCCTACCCTTTCACTTGCAGAGGATCGCAGCGAAGCAGGTTGCCAGCGGAAGAGAGCAGGAACACAGCGCAGCAAGGCCCCGCCCCCTCGGCAGACAGACACAGCAGAGAACTTGAAGCAGCGTCAGCACTGAGCTTCTGGCCGCCCGTGCACAGCTCTGCCCACCCCCAGGTTTACCCGCACGCAGCCTGCGCCCCCCCCTCCATAATCCTGCGCCACCCAAGGGGGCGCGACCCCCGTTTGCGCACCGCTGTCTAATCTATTCCTAACACTACACTACATACAGTATGTCCCTTGCATACTAAAGATGTGGAAGCCGAATGGGAAACTCATTTTGTGATAATTATGTGTTACAGTGATGTTAGGACCACACCCCAGTGCTTCCCTTCTATGATCAGAGGGAATGGGGAACACTGCGTGTTGAGATTTTAATCCCCCCCAGAATGCCCCTCTTTAAATCCCACACTTACAATGCATGCATTGACCAACATGTGTCATTGCAATAAAGTTAAACGCATATTATTATAATAATAATAATTATAACTTTATGTCATATAGTGTTTTTCTCCCAATTGGACTCAAAGCGCTTCACAATTACAGTTTAGTGTGCGGTACGCAGCACATAGAAATTTTTACAGACACAGTCAAAATTTGTAACTATTGTTTCATAATTTTAGATTTGTTCAATTGTTTTCAATTTGGGGTTCAAAAGCATTTTTCCCCCACATTTCACATGACCCGTGGCGTCACGTGATGTGACATGACCCCACTGACGCCGACAGGAAAGTAAGGGGGGCGTGAGCACCAGGGGACTGGGTGCAGGGGGGCGCAGCAACAGAAGTTTGCGCACCCCTGCCCTATTTATATGTCAGCATTAAGCGAATCTAGCCATTTTAGATAATTTTGCAAATTAAAAAGGCAATGCACATTGACTTGGCAAATCTCTTGCAAACTCTTTTCTGTAACTCAAAAAGGTCAAATGTTGCATGTTTGGAACCTCATGCAACATATTAAGGCCATTACTAAGTTGAAGAGAGTATAAGAGAAGGTGGGGTGTGGTTGTTGGTGACATTTTGAGACCGCAAAAATTTCCGTCCTATACAGATGTTGCTCTCTCAGGCCTAGCGGGCCTGATGGGAAGGCACTTGCCTGTGGCGGCCGCCTCCTTGCTGTCGCCCTCCTTTCTCCTTCCGAACCGCAGCATCAAATGATGCCGCAGACATCACCAACGTGACGTAATGCGGCGCCTCGATGCCATGGCAACAAGATGCCGTGTCATCACGTTGATGACGTTGCAGCGTCATTTGACACTGCAATTCAGAAGGAGAAGGAGGGCGACAGCAAGGAGGCCAATGGGTAAAACAGACAGTGAATCCCTGCGTGTCTCCCTTTGGGATAGCAATAAATGGGAAATATATATATGGTGTAAAAATCTATATGATAAAGGAGACTTTTGGTTTACATCCTTTGATCAAATAATGCCAAGCCTGTTAACCACGTCAAGGTAAGTCTCTATAGAAGGTCCCTACGCTAAATGCATACTAATGTTATGTGAAATAAACCCAGAAGGGTAACACACTTACCCCCCCCCCCCCACTTGCAGATAGGGACCATGTGGGGAAATCTACATGTATTACCAGGTGTGATGCTTTAACTGTTAGGCTCACAGGAGGCCTGAATCTCCACCAGTGAGCACCTCCACCTCTGCAGGATTCAACTGTGTAGAATGACCCCTGACACAGGACCCACATAGAGTAACCACATACACCAGTTATGGTTTAACAGTTTACTATATGCAGATAAGTATAACACATCACAATATAACATCAACAGCTTGAAGGTCAACCTGTAACACTGGCCTATAACCCCACCACCATCTACCCAAGTGTCCCAAAAGTCCTACAACCCCACCCAAGTGTGGAACAGCGCTGCCCACTAACCCGAGGTGTATAGTTGGTGCACTTGGTGACTTGACTGTACCTGCCGGGTGTGTCCACACACGGGCTCGCAGATGATCTGTACTTGGGATCCCTTTCCTGAAGGACGATCCCGCGTCGCGTCCACCTCTGTGATGGATGGCTCCAGCACTGAGTGATCCACCACTGAACAATCTCTGCTTCTGGTACTACAGAGAATGATCCACCTTCAAACACAGTGGCCAGGATATTCACTCTTCCTGGCTGTACCCTCACTTAAGCTGCTCTACAGGACCCTGTCACTATCCGAGGAGGCGTCCCTGTAGCAGCCACAAGCTGAGGGTGAGTAGGGCCTAGCTGGGGCCTAAGGGGAAACTTTTGGCCTAGTGCAGAGGCTACTTGCCTCTCTGCACATATATACACTCCCCTTTCTGTGTCCCAGCTCCTACAGACTTCCTCTTCTCTGCGCGCATAATGTATCCTCCTGCAGCACTAGAATCTGGCTCTTCCATTGGCTCCCTGGTGTCACCTGGGCTCCAGCCCCTGGGGATGCTGGGAGTTGTAGTTCCCCATAGAGCCTTCTATCATTGGGGCCGCGTGCGCGATCTGCACTGTGCATGCGCGAACTTGTAATGGCCACCGCTGCTCTTCTCTGCACATGTGCAACCTTAGGAGGTCCCTGCGCTAAGTGTAATGGCCGCCACGAGTCCAGATACTTACTGCGCATGCACAAACCTCGCACCAACCCCAACAGGCTGCCCAACACCTTCTGCGCATGCACGACACTCCGCACATGCGCGGACACAAACAACATGGCGGCGCCCTGCAACTGAGGCCTGGGAGCCCCGGGCGATGCAATCGCCCCCGCAGCTCCCCGGCACTCCACAGGGGTCCCCGCACTCCCTCCAGAGGTAAGGGGCCCAGGGGGAACCCTGCTACATACTGTATGTAAACAGGAGGCAGGAGATCTCTGCGATGTTGTAGGGAGGACATCAGGACAGGCTCACGTCATTCTTTAGTGGTCAATGCCTCCAGTCCAAGAGAATTCTGATAGTGCAGGATGCACCTCATGAACACTTCTTCTTTATTCACTAGTCATGCTTCAAGGACTACAGTAGTTGTAGATATGACTGAGGTTTATTCAGCAACGAAGTACTGGACTAGGCCTCAGTCACTTCTCTAGTAGAAGGCTCTCTATTCAAGGTCAGCATACTCTGGCATTTCTTCCAGAAGCTCTCCTCCCTCCTTGGAGGTTAACACATGAACTCCTTATACTCTGATGACCATCCTAGAACTCCTTAGGCGACAGCGGCGTGACGTCGCGGCAAAACAAATGCATTGCCGCCGTTGTGTTCGGTTATAGTAAGCGCGGCGCAACGGATTGGTTGCGATCGCTGGAAGTCATCGCTATTTGATTTTCCAGCGACCGTCGCGTCACCGTAG
The DNA here is from genome assembly GCF_040206685.1 of Ascaphus truei. Classification (NCBI taxonomy): domain Eukaryota; kingdom Metazoa; phylum Chordata; class Amphibia; order Anura; family Ascaphidae; genus Ascaphus; species Ascaphus truei. The sequence goes on along the minus strand of NC_134488.1, from coordinate 51,975,513 downwards.
CCGGCACTATAAGCATAGCCTTACTCACACCTTCTACTCCACACTATAGTGAAGAGCACCCCCCTCCTTCCCTGGGGAGTGGCTTGTAAGCCGGCCTATTCTTGCCATAGGCCCCCCCTTACTTCAGTGACAGGATGCTGATAACTTTATTGTTCATGCCTGCCAAACCATATAACAGCACACACTGAACGTAGAGCAGACCCCATAGGAATCATGCCCCCACTGCCCACACATTATGGGGATTTACCGGGGAACCAGGGCCAGGGAATAATAGTCCAAAAGGACTTGGCTACGTGTGTGTGTGTGTGTGTGTGTGTGTGTGTGTGTGTGTGTGTGTGTGTGTGTGTGTGTGTGTGTGTGTGTGTGTGTGTGTGTGTGTGTGTGTGTGTGTGTGTGTGTGTGTGTGTGTGTGTGTGTGTGTGATTGGACAATAGAACTACATCACAAGTAAAAGTCATTTTCGTTTCCATTGTAACAGATGTGTGTGTACCAGGGCTATGGTTTAAATAATGAAATGTAATTATTTTGTATGCTTGCTGCTTTCTCCCCTGCTTAACCATTTGCTAAATCTACAAGACTTACAACGGACACTCTGCTGGGGACATTGCTCGATGACTCTGAGATGACAGCAGGGATGCATGCAGAGGAGGGAGGCAGATAGCAGCAGATGTGTGGAGCTATGTGGAGGATTAAGGAGTGGATTAGAGAGCAGATGTCTGAATTTTCTTCTTTTCCCACTTCTGCAAGTGCTCATATTCCATATATTCTTATGATACTGTTCTCCTATCTGCCACCTATGCACGCTCAGTTTAAACAATAATCTCCTGCTTCCTTATGAACTTACTTTTTATCAATGTATCTCAGTTACTAGAAGCTGTGGAGATACATTATGTGCACTACATACTCCAAGACATAAATTATATATAATAATCAACACCCTGAGTGCCTTATAGGTATGTGTCTGAATATTACACCAATATATAGTGTGTTTCTACAATGAATAAGAAAAAATAGGACAATGGACATTAGGGGCTTGCATCAAACTTGCTAAAAAATAAATAAAATGAGCCTATGACTTATAACCCTGATCACCATACACTTTAATGTTAAAGGCGATATTTATATTTACTAAGCAGTGCTACTCAATAGGACATCTTCAATCACTTAGTAAATATGTCCCTTTATGGCCATAACTGTATATATCTGGAGCTACGTTACAGTTAAGGACAGTGGCCTGTAACCTTTCAAGGAAGAAGAGCATTTTATAAAAAAATATATTAAGAGAGCCGCAACACTTGCACTCAATCCCCCAACACACTCAATTCACCCCCTCCCCACACACACACAATACACCCCTCCCCCCCGCCCTCCTCACATATAAATAAGTAAATAAATAAAGAGAGAAAAAAATAATCAAACCTGGCAGAGACTCAATTACCTGTGTGTGTGTGTGGGGGGGGGGGGGGGGGGATCCAAACCCTGAGAGCTATTTATATGTGAAAGGGCAGCACGGCTTCACTTTCTGGTGAACAATCATTACATTTGGGACATGTCCCAACCCCCCCCCCCCACCCCCCAATACATACATATTTTAGCCCCCCCCCCAAAAAAAACCACATTTGCTATACCCCAAATATATGCATTCAATACAACAAATACATACATACACTACTCTCCCAAATATTTACATACACTACCCCCCCAAAAACAACTATCCCCCCAAAATACACACACTCACTACCAACTCAACTACACACACACCCACTACACCCCAAATACACACACATACACATTACCTCTACCACCCCCCAAATACACACACAGTACCTCTGCTCCCCCCCAAATACATACACTTACATTGGGCCTGTCTGCCTGCCTCCCTTCCATGTTACTGCCTCTCTCCCTCACTGTTCTGGCGGTGGCTGCAGGGGACCCAGCCGGCACTGGAGTCAGTTCTCTTGTTGGCGCCAGGCCGGGGTATCTCTCTCCTGCACTGTCCCACGCTAGGACTCTGTGACAACGTAAGTTGCGGCATGCGCTTCCGGAGCGCACCGGCATGAGAGAGCCCAGTGGGACACTGCAGGAGAGAGGCAGGCCAGAAGCTGGGGAGACCCAGGCCCGGCAGCAAAAAGGGTCTGACTCCAGCGCCTTAATGTTTCAGCAATTCTCTACAGCGCTGTTGCCATCATGCACACTATAGGAATTTGAAGCATAGAAATCATCCCCTCATTGCAAGTCATAGGTCTTGTACATAGTTGGGGCGCGACGGAGCGCGCGCCCGCTGCACAGGCGATCCGTGGCCTGTGGGGTCCGGAGGAGGAGACGCGACCAAGAGCAGCTGCAATTCAATGTTTGGGGGCGTGCCCGTGACATCACGTGAGAAGTTCACCCTCATTGGCTGAACCTCGCACGTGACCTGGCCGTCGCGAGACAAAATAAAAAGATTTTGTCTCGCGAAAAATCGATCGCGCTCATGTACGCGCGCTCTGTGGCACTGTGCATAACCTTACAGGCTTTTGTGTGCTGGGTGCGCGTACTATGGACGTGGGCTTACAAAGCATGAGTCGCAGACTTCTTTTGTGGGAAGGGGTTAAAATAACTACGCAAAGCATTTTAAACCTTGATGAGCTGGGAAGTGTAGCATAAAGTGACACAGCTGTCAAAATGTTTCTGTCGCAGGTAATTAGGACGCACAATTAATTTGAGAGTAAAACATACACATTTCCTGGATATTTTCTTGGTGTACATAAAAGGCCCAGGAACAGCCTCAGGCAAACAAGTGCAAGACACAAGCACAGTGCACTTGTCACTTGTCTACCAGTCTAAGCCAACAAAGACATTGTAACACTGATTATACTAACATTACTCCTTTTTCTGGCATTTAAAGCAGTGGTTCATGATAGCGATGATATTCTATGTACTCCTGCAAAATAGACTTTGGGATTTACAACATTTTCTCATACCCAAGACATAAATACAGGGATATTATTCAGATTGATAAGCCTTTCATTTACATATAGCTGAAACGTTATTTTCATATTAATCTTTTAGAGATCTTATGGTAGATATGTTTTTTCTTTAGTACAACATTCATACTGTACGGTTAATAGTTGTGTTTATTTTATGGTTGTAGTACCTCTTGAACTTAGACTCAAATAAGGTTGCATTTTTTATAGTCTATTGCAACTTCCGTAGCACTTATGCAAAGAAATGCTAATTAGCATAGTAATAATATTGACAATGCTGTAATGACCTCTGCTTAACGTGACGTCACGTGACCCCCGCTGCGTCATTTGACGCCATGTTGACGGGTCGCCGAAGACAAGGTAAGGATAGTTGCAGAGGCCTCATGCAATCCCCCAGCATTTAATTTAAATGCCTTGGGGAAGAGAGTGGGGCCTCTGCAACCGCTGAGCCCCCCCTGACAAATCTTGCACCCACCAACTGGGGGCGTGGCCCCCCAGTTTACGCACCCCTGCTCTAATATACATCATTATTTATATCTTTATCTAGCATGGTCAGCACTTCTTGAACATGGTTGAAGGATAGACAACAGAGAGTTGGCATACATTGAACTTTTTCAGGTTGGGCTAAAGTCGTGAGTGGAATACCTCAGGGATCAGTACTAGGACCCCTGCTTTTTAACTTGTTTATTAATGACCTTGAGGTTGATGACACCTAGGCTGAGTCCATGGTGTGGGAGACGCCTCTGCGCGTGGCGCGATCAGATTGCTTTAAGGCATTGATTGCGCCCTTAGAGCACGTGGGCGCATGCAGTCGGAGGCAGGAGGGGGCGCGCATTGCACAAGAAATCAGATGAAATTGCCAATGAGGGCGAACCAGCTCTCTGACGCCCCTAGGAACACCCACCACGGCCGGTCCACCATGGCCAGGGATAGCACCTGTTTCACGTGGGTGACATCACAGCCTCCAAACGCCTCGGCGCGGGCGAAGGCACCATGGCCCAGGACTAAGGGGTCTATGCAGTAAGCAAGGATAAGCCACTTATCACCAAAAAAGCCTACAGCTAGTCAGTAAGCTAATAAGATAACAGAGCTTTTCGGCATTTTTTTTGCCAAAAAAATAAAAATCGCCTAACGTGTGGCGAGAAGCCACTTATCGCCACTTATCACCAGCATGTCAAACTCGTGCTATTCTAGTAGCCCCGATTAGCTTATCAAGGCTAATCACCCCTCTAGAATGGAGATTTCCTCTCCAAATCGACTTGCCGGGAAAAGTTGACGAGGGTGGTGAGAAGCTGCCAATAAAGGACGAGACGGGACTTAGAAAAAAAATGAATTGTTCCTGCACCGGATTGATCCCAGGAGACTCCGAGCTGATATCCATTAATATCAGCACCGGAGACCCCGGCATCAATCCGATGCAATAAAAATGCATTTACAGGCACCTTCATTAACCGCTAAGGCAATGAAGGGGTTAAGGAACAACATCAGCTTTATTGTTGGCAACGGGGGTGAGTGAAGCGGGTAGTTGGCCCTTCATTCACTCCCTCTGCCCCCAATAAACATAACAATATGTAGTAACCACCAATACACAACACACACCCTGTGCCCCCACATAAAACCATAATTTATTTTTTTATACACACAATTCATACCAGAGGCTGCGGGGGTCCCCGGGTGGTCCCCACGGTTGTCAGTGGGCCTCTAAGCGGTCCCCGCGGGTGTTCGGGGGTCGCCAGGTGGTCCCTGTGGGTGTCTGGGGGCCCCACAAGGGGTCTCCGTGGGTGTCTGGGGGTCCCCGGGTCATCTCCATGGGTGTCTGGGGGCCCTTGGGTGGTTCCCATGGGTGCATTTTTTTTCCGGCCTGTACTATTATCTTATCTTCTCCTTCCTTTCTGCGCCAACTTGGTTTAGTCTTTAGAAGTTTTCTAGTATCTTCTGTATTTACTATGAGTGTTTCGCTGCTGTCAAACTCGCACTTGCCCCATCCTACCTCCATAACCCCTTGTTTCCTCATCTATTCTATTTAGTTCGTTATCTGTTTCATTCCCCTCCCCCCTCATCCTAGTTTAAAATCTCCTCCAACCTTTTTAACATTCTCCCCCTAGCACAAAAGATCCCTCTTCATTGAGGTACAATCGTCCCTTAAATAAAGATGGCACCTCTCAGAAATGGAGTCCCAGTGCTCTAAAAAACCCAAACCCTCCTTCCTACACCACTTTCTTAGCCATCTATTAACCTCCCTAATCTCTGACTGTCTCCCTACGGTAGCTCATGGCACTGGTAGTATTTCAGAAAATACTACCTTGGAGGTCCTTGCCTTAAGCTTTTGGCCTAGATACCTGAAATCATTTTGTAGGACCCTCCATCTTTCTCTAACTTTGTCATTGGTGCCAACATGTACCAAGACCGCCGGGTCAATCCCAGCCCCTCCCAACAATCTGTCTACCTGATCCACAATGTACCAAACCCGAGCACCCGGGAGACAACAAACTGTTCGGTTCATGCGATCAGGGCAACAGATTGCCCTATCTACCTTCCTAATAATGGAGTCTCCTACCACCACAATCTTTCTTTGTATCTGAGCATCCTGAGTCCCCTCTGTGCTGGAAGAACGATTCCCCTGGCTGCTAGAGGAATCAGTCTCCCCCAGTTTGGCTATTTCTGCCCTAACACTCCCAATATCTTCACTCAACACTGCAAATCTATTGGGATGTTTCAGCTCAGAACTGGCTTGCCTCCCCCCATTGCCCCTGCTTCCCCTTCTAACTGTTACCCAGCTACCTACCTGCTCCTCACTAACAGCGCCACCATCTGCACCACTAGTCGAAGCAACGGCCTGCTCAGTGAGCACTAAACCCCTTTCAAGATTGTCAATGCCCTCAATATTGCAAGTTTCCTCTTCAGATCAGCAATCTCTGACTCTAAATAGACCACCCGCTCACATTTATCACAGCAGTATGCTCCTTGGAACAGCTGCTCCAAGTGCACATACAAGTGGCAAGATGTGCATTGCGTGGCATTTTCAATCCTTCTAATTGTAGCAACTATGAAGTTTATAAGTACTAACAATAAACTGTATTTCAATATACTATACCTTGTTTAACCCCTTCCTTGTTCAAACTGCTTCTAGTTCTAACTGCACACTTAATACAACAGCACTTGAAATCAACCAGTCACGCAGATCAGCACACGCAAGCTCAGGATTCGTGAGCAACCTCTGTTTAAATAGGGACACCCACCAGGTGTGTTAGGTTAGCAATTAACTTATAACAAAGGTACCTACCAGAGAGGATTGATATCGGGTATATACGTTGGGATAGAGTCATCTGTAAATACGCCAAACCATTCTTACATGCTAAAATGGGCCAAAGCCCTACATTTAGAAATAGTGGGATGAGTGGAAGAATATCAGGGAGTCAGCAGCCAAAACCTCAATTTGCACAATAACAAAGGAAAACATTTACAAAATTCTATTTCAATGGTACCTAACTCCAGTTGGCTGAGCCAGATGTTCCCTGGGTCACCCGATCTATGTTAGAGAGGGTGCGTTCTAAGGGGAGATATGGCTCATATATGGTGGACATGTCCAGTGGTGCAGAATTTTTGGGTGATGATCCAGAGTGTAGTCCTAGAGATTACGGAATTGAGGATTCCCCTGGACCCGCTGACCCTCGAGCTGGCCAAACAGTGGAAAATATCCTGCCCCCCATAAAGAAACTGATCTCTTTCATCCTAACTGCAGCGAGATGTTCCTTAGTTGCGGTTTGGAAAAAAATTAACACTCCATCAAAAGGAACGGTGCACAAAAGAATAAACGAAGTCATGTTCATGGAGAAGCTGACTGCCCAACTAAACCAAACCACGGAGCAGTTCTACCGAACATGGAGCCTTGGCTCCAAAGATATGAAGGCAAAGGGAGAGTAAGCCCCAGTGCCATTCACTCTACCAAGTCCCCCCCATCTCCACCCTCCCCAAAAACCCCTCCTCTCCACTCTACCTTTTTCTGTCTTATCTTCTCTATCCACTTTGAATTCGCGCCTGAGACTACAGATCAGCAGCTCAACTTTAAGAAACAAAGGGTATAACATAGAAACAACCAATAGATCTTTAACTACACAAACCAAATACTAATTATATCAGCTAACAGTGGATCTTTATGCCGTTTGAAAATATTTTGTACAATGTGTACCATCTTTAGTTGATGTTCCCTTTGCAAAGTAAAGATGTGTATGTCTCAAAAAATACAATAAAAAAGATTGAAACAAAAAAAAACTATTCATTATAAGATAAGTGCATGTTTAGACATAGCAAACATACTAATATAATATTAAAGCCAAAACAATGAAAAACTGCAAAGCATTATTTTTTAAGTAAAGCAAATTTGCCACTTGAAACAAAATGAAGGCTTACCTTAGGTAGACGAGAGGATTGGAACCTTAGACAGCTCCTGCTGATAGCTAGGCTTTCATGGCTTGGTTCGGGAGGAGCTCTCAGACCCTTTCCTATAAAGCATCTTTGAATTACGTTTTAGGTAGAAGGAAGAATATGAGCCAGGAAGAGCCATCATGGAGTACTGGCTGGTCAGGGCTTCTTTCAGTGGCTGCCCTTATCTAAGCCACGGGGGAAAAAATGTGGCAAACTGAGAACTGCTTTTAACATTAAGGAGAAACAAATTGTTGGGAAACGGTATGACGTACACTTCTGGATTTCAGTCGCAGTTTTACATGGGGGAGGTATTGCTTTTTGAGCAATGAGTGCAAAAAGTAGTGCTGACATCACATTTTAGTGTCTTTGAATCTTTAAGTGGCCGAAAGATTCTATACGGGAAACAGCTCAACTGTTTTTCTTCAATCACTATACTACTGTATGTACAGTAAAGGATATATTCTGCCAGGAGTGGATTATTCTGCAGCAGTATAACATTTATAAAGGGTGCTAGATCAGGGGTGCGCAAACTTTTTTGTTTGCGCCCCCCTGCATTCTCTCTTCCCTTGCTCGCGCCCCCCCCCCCTTTACCTTTTCTCTGACATCATTGGCGTCATTTGATGGCACAATATCGTGTTGCCATTTGACTCTGTGTTGTCATGGTCACACGTCGCCAGAAGCCACAGGAGGAAGGTAAGAGACCTACAGAGGCCTCACACTTCCCTGGGATGTAATTTAAATATTGTGGGAAAGAGCGTGGGCCTCTGTAAGTGCTGCGCCCCCCCTGTGCTAGTTCATGCTTTTTTATTTGAAAATCTCTCTCCAAGGGTATACTTTATGTCACTTTTTTGTTTTGAAATAGAGTAGACACTGTCTTTTCCCCTGTTTTGGTACAATGTTGCAGAACATCTCAAAGCCATGTAGAATAGTAAGTTTTGTTTTGCTTTGTTACTGTGGATGCTCACAATAATATTAATAAATGAAATGCCCAATATCAGATCTGTCCCTAGAGTATGTGCCACTCTTAGGCAAGCACTTTTAAGGACGCACACCCCCAAAGAAAAAATTAAATAAACTCCCCCCCGAACCAAAGATTCCCACCACCACACCTAGGTAGGAAGCAGGGGTCTTCAGAGTTGAACCCCGTTTATTTCAGCTCTGGGGACCCCCTGCTTCCTGAGATACCGGCACCCCCTTATGACGTACAGCAAGTATCTCCTACTCAGGTTTAGCTGTCCAATCACTTGGGCCAATAGGAAGACGTGACGTCATAGCCGGCTTCCTATTGACCCATGCAAACGGGGTCTTTACACCTGAACAAGAAATATCGGCACCCCCTAAGGAGGTAAGCATCTCAGGAAGCAGGGGGTTCCCCGAGCTCCGGAGACACCCTGGTTCCTACCTAAATGTATAATAATAATAATTAAAAAAAAAAAAGGAAAGCATCAGTGTTGCTGCTCTTTCCCTATTGCCGACCCCTGAGAACTTCCGCCCCTAGATGGTGCCTTACAGCTTACTGCCTAGGGACGGGCCTTAACCATAATAAGGCTATAATTTCATCAAAGATCCGGGTTGCATCATATGCATATAAACAAAAGCTCAAGCAGAGATAAAATGACAAAGTTAATTATAGGCAGCAGGGAGTGTAAAATATATCACAGTGTTAAAAAATGCTTTACATGTGACAGGAGGGGGTAACCAGGCTATACAATAAAGGTCAAGACCGTTTTGGTTACCCCTGCTCTGTGTATAAGGGTCCAAGAGAGTTAGCTCTTGGGCACAGTAAAATTGTACCATTCCAATATACTGAATGTAATAAAAGCATGTTTTGTGTTTTTCCCTTTCCAGGCATGCAATCAAGCAGGAACTGCTAGGGTATGAGTTTCAAGGTTTTTTTTGCAGAGGAACAGTTGACAGAATGTGCCTAGGAGGTTGGGGGCCAGAGTTGTCGGTTCCCTTATAAATGTACCCGGGAATCATGCCTGATTCTCAGATACATGTAGGCACATTGTCCCGGCAATACCTCCACTTGAAAACGCAAGCGTGACTCACCACTAGGGTATCCTGCTTCAGCACAGCCCAGAAAGGAGAATAAGGCACAGGTATAAACATGTATTCATGTAGCTGAGGGACTCCTAGGTTAATGGGGGTACCTCAGCTAGTGCCAAGGTGGGGCACCCACAAACCAGTATAGGGTTTGTGTGGGCCCCAACCATATATAAGGTTGGTGGGGACTCAGAGTCCTAACTGAGTCCAAGGGAAAGTGTGTGGGGAATAAGGCAGATAGAAATTAAACGACAACATTTTTCCCTTTTCGATTTCCTGTCCCCCAAGACTCAGAAGTGTACTAAAAGATACTTTAATGAAATGTAATATGCTTTTAACATTCGGAACCTTTGTCCAAACACGCTACCCGAGCTAACCCACAGGCACCGGTAAGTCTGCTGGACATCGGAGTTCAAAGTAGCCAGAGGATGCCCAGAGGTGAGAATAGCATTTGGTCAGCGGGGAAAGGTGGAGTACAAGGTTCGGAGATTAATGGCAGTCCTCCAGGATGCCACTTGTTCTGCCAGACCTGGTGGAGCCTGCTTAGCAGGTGGCATTGAGATAGCCAGGGAGAGACATGGCAGGCTTGCGCATGTCTCTTGGCTATTTCGAATTTCCCACTGACCCGGCTTTTCTAGCTGGCTCGGCTCTGATTGGCTGCTTGGGAAATTTCCCACGCGTTGATTGGCTGTTCAGTTTTGTGAATTAGACTGAAAATACATGTGAGCCAATCGGATTTGGAGTCTCCGGCAGTAAGAGTGCGCAGGCAGGATTTTCAAAGTGGTTTCTGTGTGAATAGCAGAGCAACCGGCTTCGATTTCGAGATTTTTGCATAATACTGTAAATACCATTGTATAAGCCTTTTAAAACTTTCTAAGCATACTTAGCACTATTTGTTGTCACCAAGAACGGCATGGTCTTTGCAGGACCAAAAAGGCTAGCAGGACAGACTCAAACATTGTATAAGTCACATAAACTACTGTAACCTGACTTGTTGGCCTCACTGTTTTAACACACGGCATAAAACATTACTATACCTGTGTGGCTCCTGAATTTTGCATTGAGCCTATTGCTGCCAGAGAGACCAGCAACGCATTGCAAAGACAAAGACTTTTTGCAAGACACTGAAGAGGGTCACACATTAAGCCCTTCTAACGTTTCAGGAAAAAAATGGTTTATTTTTCCAGGTAAACACATAAACACACCAAAAATTGGTCCCAATTACATAAATACACAGAAGATGAGATTGATAAAAGACAGAGGCAAATAGTTTTTTTAATATCTCTGCTTTTTCCTTATCTTGAGTAATTAGTTTTTTTTAGTAACTTAATTCTCAAAATCTACTGCTTCAGACTTGGCAACTATTCAACTCGGAACTCGCACCAAAGCTGGCAAGTTTGATCTGAATAGTGTACTTTCCATGTCTCAAATGTTATGAAAGTTTAAAAACTATAAAAAAAAAAGCGAGTCAGGGTAGCTCTATAGAAACAAATTGTGCTGTTGAAAAGCTGTTTACTGCATAAGCACCGATTTCCCTATGTGTAATATTGGGGTTGTCCTTGGCTTTTAATACAACTGAAACAGAGAACCACAAATAGTTCATATAAATTCGCACACAGAAGTAATTTCCTGGGAGTGTGACATTTACTTGTTTTGGAGTAGACCTTGACTCACTGCAGAACTGACATAATGGAATTAATTATTAGCATTTGCTTTTTCCTGTATCTCCTTCTGTCACAACAGCTTAGAAACTACAACCATTAGGGACTTGTGATACTTATGAATGCTATAAAACCACATAATCTTACAATCCCAGGCTATTCATTATGAGCATTATTTTCTGGGAGAAAGCACTTGAAGCTTTCAGAGAGGATTTTTGCTTAAACATACTGTTAAACAAAAAGGACGAGGAGGAGGGGATTGTGAAAGGAGGGTGGAAAAATCTAAATGCATTGGTCTGCTGAAATACCAACCTGTCCTAGACACTTATTCCAACACCCATGTAAGGGAAAAATCCCTCCTAGTACCAAAGTGAGTGCACTAATGGCAGTGACATGTTTGAGGGGTTCCAAAGTGTGAGGAAACAATTTGAGGAGAGGGGAATCCTGTATGTGCCGCCAACACAATATAGACAAACAAATTCCTCAAAATGCAGGTTTCCTTTAGGACAGAGGTACAAAGTAGAGCTCTACTCACAAGTTCACAATTCAATTCTTCATGTATTGTACAGCCAAGAACAGAGAAGTCCTCATCAGGACCTGACGAGGGTATGAGAATAAAAATGGTGGGTGGGGGGTCTAAGAGAAAAACAGGATGCGTAAGAGAGCAAAACCAGAGGGGGGAGTGTAAGAGAGTATTAAAAACAGAGTAGGTATAAGAGTAAAAACAGAGGGGAAGGGGTGTAAGAGTAAAAATAGAGCGGGTGTAAGAGAGTAGAGATGGAGGGGGAGCTGTAAGAGTAAAAATGGGGGAGTTGTAACATAGTAAAAACAGAGGAGGTATAAGTGAGTCAAAATAGAGGGGCGTGTAATAGAGTAAAATTGGAGGGAGATGTAAGAGAGTTTTAAAAATGGGGGTAAGAGTAAAACAGATGGTAGGGGTGTAAGAGATTCACAATTAGGGGGATTGCAAAGGGAAAAACTGAGGAAAGGGGGTGCAATAGAGTAAAAACAGAGAGAGGAAGTAGTAAATGAGAACGAAAAAGAGGTAGGAGAGAGGGGTGAGATAAAGTAAGAGGAAGGAGGGGAAAGAGTAAAAGAGAGAGGAAGAGAAGAGGGTAGAGTGAAAGAGGTGGGAACAGTGAGATGGGGGCAGAATAAGAGAGGGGGGAGGGGAGAATATGGGGGAGAAGCTAGTAAGGAGGGGAGAATGTAGGGGAGAAGTTGGTAAGGAGGTGAGTATGTGTGGAAGAAGGGAGCATGTGGGGGAGAAGCAAGGGAGGGGGGAGCGTGTTAGGGAGAAGCTGGTGAGGAGGGGAGCATGTATGGGAGAAAGAGGAGGGGAGCATGTTACAGAGAAGCAGGTGAGATGGGGTGCATGTGGGAAAAAGGAGGGGAGCCTGTGGGGCAGAAGCAGGTGATGAGGGGAGTATTTGATGAAGAAGCTGATGAGGAGGGGAGCATGTGGAGAGAAGCTGGTGAGGAGGGAATATGTAGGGTAAAAACTCGTGTGCTGGGGACATGTGAGGTAAAAGCAGGTGAGGACGGGAGTATGCGGAGGAGAAGCAGGTGAGGACAGGAGCATGCGGAGGAGAAGCAGGTGAGGAAGGAAGGATGTTGAATCCTGAAATATTCTGTTTATTGTGTTTACTTTATTGTACTAGGAAACAAAGATTTTTTTTAATTGTCGTGTTTAAGATGGCGTTATGGGGAAAAACAGCGTTCCTGCACTTTTTTTTATTTGGACTCTAGCCCTGCCCACCCTGTGAAGACAATCCCACCATGTGACAATCCCCTTTTCACTGTCTCCCCATACAACTTTTACCCTCCACCAGGAGACTGTGAGAAGGGGCAAAAAGCCAAGATGGGACCGTGTGAGTTGGCAGGTCTGTACCTGGGTTTATCTGACCCTGTTTAGCATCTGCTAATATCACTCTGACGGGTCATATAAACCTAGGTTCAGTTACCTTCTGGTAACAACTCTTATCTATGTCTGATGCCCTGATAGTAGAAACGTGTAACACTATGCATTCGCTGGTTGCCTCCTTTGTGCAACTTCTTGGAAAGAACAGATCATGGTATAGTATTAATTACAGTAGCGGCATACTTTATTCTGACCAATGCCGGCGGCATGCCAGGATCTACTCCGGCTGCCGCCAGTCAAGACCGCGCGCCGCCGCGTTTCCGACATGCACCCCCCCTCCGCTTCGGGCGCATTTTAGCCCCCCTTCCCGACCCCGAACCCGGCTCCTGCTCTGCCCCTGTGCTTCCCCGCACCTCTGCTTACCTCAATTTACACTCCAGGGGTGTCGGGGAAGCCGGGGACGCCGGGGAAACCGGGCGCGTCACGTGACAGTGACGTCACAGTGCGCCACAACTAGCCGCGTCACCACACTTCCCGCACGCATCCTGCCATGCGGGAAGTGTAAGAATAAATAATGTCAATACTGTATATATAGTATGTCAGGCCTAAGTGATACAGACCCTGTCACCACTAATACTAGATTGTTCAATGGGATGGTACCGCAGAGATAAGCCTATCAACACAAGGATGTGGTGAGCCTTATATAATTATGTCAGTTCTGAGTCAACATAAGTTTCCATCACAATTCAGTCGCAGAACTCAGAGAAACCCCCTGTAGAGATCATAGTAGCAGGACTAATGATTTGTTCTATGAATTAGTGAGAGAACCATTTGTGCTTGAAAAAGTGGAGTTTGCAGTGCAGCTTCCAAGATGAACGGCGTCATTTATTTTTCATTTCCATAATTCCTCCACTAGCCTTCTTTTCTGGAAGTGCAACTGAAAGGTGAATGGCTGAGTCTAGCCTATTTCTCAAGTATTCTTAGGCTATTCCCGGTGGATTTTTTGTAATGTGAAAAAATAACAATTGTATGTTCTGTAGTGAAAACAAGTTCAAATTATGTTGGCTCACGATCAAAAAATTAATCAAGCAAACATTTTTTTCAATCTCGGTGGGCGTCTGAAATTAAAAAAGCTTTCTAATGGTATACCACTAAAAGCACTCAAAGGATTAAAGTGGTAATAATTTGCTTCTTATTTGAAGGGAAGGATGTAAATAAAACAGAAATAGTACTGTATAAAATAGTGCAGTTCTGTCAATGTACCTCGATTCTGCGCTGCACCGGATTCTTTGTTAACACAGAATTCTTTATACACAGGAACAGAAAAGGAGATGGAGATGAGAGGAAGTGATAAAGGGAGATAAAAAGACCAAAGCAAAGGCGAGATATGTGGTGTAGTGAGAGAGGGAAGATAAAAATGTGACTATAAAATGTAAAACAAAGGGTCAAGTAAGAAAGAAGGCAACAAACAAGAAATTACATGGGTGGCTATTAAGAGCTGTTCATAATGAGACAGCTGGGAGAGAGACAAAGACTGATCAAGTAGCTGGGAGAAAAACAGAGTAACGGTGGAATTGGGAGTCAGAGAATGACCAGGCAAATTTGACAGAAGAACTGCTCAGATTTCACATAGAAAGAGTGCAACCGTGAATATTTCATAGAGAAAGAAAGTTACTATGCAGATACAATAGAGAGATATATAGAATTTTGGACAGAGAGTGACCACACAGATGACAGAGAGGGGGTTATTAGTTAAACTGCGATAGTGCTGAATGTAGGCGATATTGCACAGCAATGTCAATTGACTTAAATGGGGTTTCTGTGCAATGGTGTCTCGATTGAGCCAAAGAGAAAACTTGATTGTTCTCTCTATCTTCAACTTGGTCAGAGAGACAGCGTGAGCAACCAGCAGGGAGGAATTCTCTAGTGCAGGAAGTGGCTTCCTTTTCAGCTGCTTGGCAAAGGCTACGTTTGTACAGATGCTTGACAGAATCAGCACAGCTTTGTGCAACAGTCCTTAGCAGGCAGGCTGTTGTTTTGAAGATATGAAGGGGCTTCCCACAGCTCGGCCTCAGGAGGGGAGACAGAAGGAGCTCTGGCCCCAGGTATTTCTGTTGGGACTCTAAGCTTTAAGAGTAATAATCCAGATGTTCTCCCTTCCTGCCGTGGGTAGTTCAGATGGTTCACACACAAGGGGCTTTTCAATGAATTCACTATCAATACATTTACTTGCCACTTTTACCCCTACTCATAGAAAAAAAAATGTTTTCACCCTGCACCACAAAGATATCACCTTGCCACTAATTCCATACATAAAATATATTGGGGTTTGTAGGAGATGTGTGCAGAGGTATGCAATGGAGACGTTTTAAGGTGAAACTAAAATGAGGCTTTATTGCGACTGTTCCTTTAACACGACAAAAACACTAAAAATAACAACATAAAGGCCTACTCCGCTTTGGAGAATATCTACACTTTTACTCCGTCCCTCTCTAACAGGGTGGGTAGCTAAGCTAGTTACCACCCCCAAACATATATACATATATATATATATATACACAAGAGTCCAAGAAGAAAGTCTCATCTGTTTCTTGTAGCTGTAGTGGAAGGCCTCTCTCCTGTTCTTGGTCAGCACTCTTGTGTGCTATGGCAATGTCTGTGTCCAGGTATAGAGGTCTTGTCCCCTTTTCTTGCTGTCAGCATACAGTCCTTCTGCAGCTCAAGTCATCTGTTCCTCTGGTTAGCCCTGGTTGTGGGCTAAGGATATCTTCTTCCTGTTTCTCAGAACAGGCTTTTTTCTAACAGTCTTAATCAGCCAGGTGGAGCCTGGTTGATTGCCTGTGGATTTAGAGACAGTTTTGTTTCTCAACCGTGATAAGTCCCTGTTACAGGGTCTATCCTAGCAGCTCTGATGTTCTACTTGTCAAATCACGTGGTTTGACAAGACATAGTGAAATTCTTCCTTATTCTATAACACAAATCACAACTATGACATCTCGTAAATTAATCTGTGACATTTTGCGTGGTTAAACAGCCAATCCACACAGATTATACTTTATCTTTGTTTGAAGCGGAATGAACATAACAATTCTGAAATAATTTGAGTTTGTATTATATTTCAAAAACAAGCTTTTAAAAAAATAATAATAATACTGTTACACAACATAAAGTGCTCCACATTGTGACATAACAATGATGCTCAAACTTTTTAATCAAATTCAAATTGAGTTCCAAATTCTGTCAAACAAATCAACATGACAATCAAATTGAAATAGGTAATTTAATAATTAGTTATTTCCACCTTCATGGTCCCACAATATGACATTAATTGCTTCCATCACCAGTATGATTAAAGAATAAATTGTTAACAATATGAACTGAAATAGCAATACTTTTTTTTTGCTTATGCTGAAACGGAGCATGCAAACTGTTGATGATGTCCAAATATGTACTAGATACTACATGGCTAGTCTGCAACCTGTAATATACATTTACTATATATACTGTACTGTAGATGCATGTTCAATATTTGGAAAAATAATATAGCTAAGTACGGTATATGTTTGGAAAACATTTTTAGCTACAGAAGTATTAAAGACTGCTAAAAATCGCATTATTACCCCAAACGGCAAAACAAAAGAAATCAGCAATGTACATAATGAGTTAGCCAGCAGTACAGAATGGCAGAATTTGCAATAGAATACTTAATTTGGCATATTAATTAAATTCATGCTCAGCAGTGCTGAATTAGGCTGTGAGGCTTGTAATGATGCAATTCTGCATCTATTGAGACTATTTCGCCAGCATTGAGTTGGCAAGGCAAAAGCTGTGAGTTATTTTAAGTGATTTGGCCTTTGAGTTAACGGAGCTACTTGAATTCCAGCGAGTTTGTGAGTTTCAGACATTTTTGTCATACCTCTTGGATTTGCAGAGCCAGAATAAAATCGCATCTAAAAAAAAAAAAAAAATCTTGCACATTTGGTACAGTACATGTGAGAAGGGCTTTCAGAATATGCCAACCTGCATGTCAAAGTGAAAAGGGATCTTTCCACATGGATATGTTCTTCTTGCAGCTACTGCACTAGAATAGGTCCCATCGAGTACAAATACCTTTCACCCTCTACCAAAGACATCAGCATAACTCACATACGCTGTAACACAGAGATCGAGTACATATATTTCTCATTACTTTCCATGGAACCTCTGGGACATACTGTATACCTCTTGTCATCTCCACATGAGACATCAGGGACACATACCTCAGATCCTCTCCCTGTAAGTTATTAGGGACACATACCTCTTGGCCCTTCCCAAGCAAATAATTATGGACAATGAGCTCTTTTTTTCTGCTAAAAATACATAGAGAACCTATATAATTGATTGCATCCCACAAAGACACCAAGGACAATTGACATAAACTCCTGTTCTGCACATTATAATTGATGTAATCCTGCCAACTCATATTGGAATTGTGAAATTCTAGTAATTCATTTTGTAACTACTTGGATTCCTATTTTGTCCTTGTAGGAGACATCTGCAGAGGTACACACAGGGAGACAGTTTGGAGGAAATTAAAACATGGCTTTAAACAACATGGCTTTAAATATACCCCTTTAAACAATGCACTGCATACAAAAATAAACAAATAAACAACCTATCCCTGTGTTAGGGCTAACTCTAAATGTTTCGCCAATGCTTCATCAGAGATACTGTATCTGATACTGTATCTCTGATGAAGCATTGGCGAAACATGTTAGATTTTTGGACTTACTGAGCCACCATAGCTCCCTACAACGTGTGACGTGTGGTGAGGATTCCCCTTTGCTGAAGCTACTGGCTGCTGGCCCTGTAATTACTTGTATGCAAATACGAGTGTGAATGAGACTGCTGCTGTAACATTTCCTCCCAGCACCCCTGACCGTGCGCAAGGTACAGGGGAGTAGGAGAGGTGCAGTGTCCCCCCTCAAGGAAATCGGAGGTGACGGGCACAGTGGACACACAGCGGAAGGGGACCGTGGACTCTACAATATGTGAGCAACATTACCATCAAAGCAAAGAGTTACTATCACACGCTGGAAAGCTGTCCAAAAACGCTGTTTTTGATGATACTGGCAGTAAGTGCAATATTGTTCTTAATCTAGTCTTTTGTAATAAATGTATTGTGCCATGATCTTTTCTCTCTTCTATTTCCATTGCAACTCTATATGTATTGGAGACCTAGCCTATCTATGTTAACCTCTGACACTCCAGATAGGAAAAGAATTACAACACAAGCTAGTGCATGAATTCAAATGTATGAACTTTAAGGGTTAATTAACCCGTATTGATAAATTTCTATCTTCTCTTATTTTATTTTGGACTAAAACGAATATACTTGAGAAAACGCGCCGGAGAACATCTTTTTTTCTTTGATCTCTTTCAGTGCTTCCTCATACTTCTGTTTTAGATTAGCAATCATTCGGTCAGACTTGCTCTGCTTTTCAGCCATAGCGGTAATAGTAGTTTTTGCAATATCTAGAACCGTCCTTAGATCCTCCAATTCGGTCCTGAATTTAGAGTAAATTGCGATCAGAGTCTACTGTAGATCAGCATTTTCTTCTATCTCCAGTTTCAATTGGAGCAGATCACAGTCATGGCTGGCAGTTTGCAGGGCATCTTCAGGGCTGGTCAGGGGATCGTCACTTATTGGTTCTGGCTCCACTTCCCTGGTATGATTGGTTGAGAGTTTCTCACTGTGAGCATCAGACAGACACTTCTTTGGGGTACACGACTTCTGCCTTGTGCCCTCTGGATATTCTGTTGTCCGTGACATGAATCCTCCATTTGCTCTAAGCAGGGCATCTAGGACCACATTTTCCTCTGTGGGATCTGCGGATGTGTCTGATCCTTGCATGGTAAGTGTGTAATGGGTTCTCACCACAAACAGGACGGGACCGCGAGGCTGACGTGGGGATATTAAAATACACTAACCTACAACGTCCGGAGGGCAGAGTTGTAGTCGTGTAGCCGGGTCAGGGTAGGAGAGGTTAGAATGGTCATGATACTCGCCGTGGTCTGAGGTTGGAGAAGTCGGGTGGTCGTGGTACTCGCCATGGTCTGAGGTTGGAGAAGTCAGATGGTTGTTGTGCGTACCCGTGGTCCAGGAGTATAGAAGGTGGGAGTCCAAATACAAGCCGGGGTCAAGGGTCAGGGAAGGCAGAGGTCCAGTTCAATGAGGAAGACACCGACAGATTGCGCAAGGTAAGCAGCAGGAAGGCTTGAGGCAAGCACTTCGTCACAAAGCTATGGTTATGCTCAGCCAACTTGGAGCAGGGAAGGCTGAGCATATAAGGGAGTGACAGCCAATGGCAGAGCTGCACCAGGCTGTGAGTAATGAGTAATCAAACCCATGTGCATTGGTAGGCAGGGGCGCAGTGTATCGCAGGTGTGGGGTAATAATTAATGGATTTAACCCCACGTGTGTCCCTGGTAACGCGATGCTGGCGCGTAGGTGCTTGTGCGCAAGGGAGCTTCTCCGTGGCATCACAGGATGCATCGCAGGGGCAGAGCCTAAGTCCGATCTTTGCAGTAGCGCGGCGCTTGCGCATTACTTGCATGTGAGGTGCGTCACCCGAGATGTCACAGAAGTGTCATGAGGGCGGGGCCTAAGCCCGATCCGTGCGGTGTCTTCTCGTCTGGCTGCACGGCGCCTGTGCGCAATCTCAGTGAAAGTCGCGTCACCCGTCTCATCACGGGACACATCACGGTGCGGGACCAAAGCCCAATCCTTAAAAGTGGAGAACCTCTTTTCTTTTTCTGCCTTTTTGTTTTGGACGACTCTGTCCCATCAGGGATACTGGGGTCTCCTTCTTTATTTGAAATTTCAGTAGTTTCACTGTATCCGCCACGCTTTTCATGCAGTTGTGTTAGCTGGTGTAAATGTTCAGCGATCTGCTACTCCCGCTCTTGCTGCCGCCAATCACATTCGACATCATAGAGACCGGTCTTTTTGGTGTGTATCAAGTTCAGGCACCTCGACTATCCTATGGGTGTTTTGTGAGTGCGATTTATTTCGGGCCCCACATAAGAAATATCTTAATCCTCATCCTCATCCTCTTCCCTGGGGTCAGGTTCATTAAAGGAACACCACATCTTGTACTTCATTTTGGCGGTGTCAGGTGTATTCTTTCCCTGACCTCGGGAGGAGCTATTGCAGCTGTTTTCTCTGTATTCCCTAGAACCCCAGCTGGTAGTCCTACAGGTGAGAAGACTTTGCTTGCATAGTTCATAGCTCTCACAGGTATCACTGTAGACTTTTCCTTTTTCTTCTTCTTTACTTTTGTAGAATCTGATACATCAGCAGTACTGGGCACATACAGTATTCTGTCTCATCAGTGATACTGGATGTGCACTTGCTAAGAAAAACTTCTACATTTTCTTTTTGACCATAGTATGTTGCTTGCTGTTGCAGTTCCTTGGCTCGTTGAAAAAAAATCCTCTGGCTGCTGTCCTTTCCCCAGGGCAACATAGGCATCCTCCTCATCATCAGAATAAGGCCTGAAGGGACACTGCTCCGTGTGGCCAGACTCTTTACACCAGGAAAACATTTTCTTCTCCATTCTTGCAGAGTATGTACTTAAATTCAGCTGGGTGGCCATTTTTTCTCCTCTTCACTAGTTGTGGGTTTAGACTCTTGTCACGGCATCAGTACCTTGTGTGGGTCACTGTCTGTTGCAATCCCCCCAGTCAAACTGTGGTGTTGAAGATTTCCAGCCTGGATGTGTAGTCCTTTAATTCTGGTCACTTCTGCGCGTGATTCTTTGTTTTGTTGCTCAAGCTGTTTCAGGAAATGTATGCAGGCAAGAGCACAAAAAAAATCCCAGTCAGTCTTCGGGGCCCCTTTGAAATTCAAGGGACACCTCTTATCCCACTTCTGACACCCTATGTAAGAGACATGTACAGAGGTACACACAGGGAAACAGTTTTTTGGGGAAATTAAAACATGGCTTTATTTAACCTGTCCCTTTAAACAATGCAAAGCATACAAAAATAAACAAACAACCTATCCCTGCGTAAGGGCTAACTCACATCCCCAGTCCCTATCTGTAAGGCTGGCAGGAAAAGCCCCTTACCAGCCTATCATCCCAAAGTCTCAAGAGGTACCTCAAAGCAGGTAACCCTTCAGGTCAGTCTCTGGGTCTGGATGGGTGTTCGTTGAGGGGTCAACCTCTGATAGGTTCCTGGATTTGCTACACTCCCTTGGTGTCTTTAAATCAGCACACAGTCATCCTGTGTGCTCAAGAGTCTCCTGGCTAGTTCACAACAGGAGGCTTTTACACTGGTCTGATTAACCAGGTGGAGACTGTTAATTGTTTTTAGCTGCAATTAACCAGCTCCCTGCTGGATTCCTCAGACCATTGAGGCTTTCTAGTGAAGCCTCTTTGAGACAAGGTTAATTCCCTGTTACAGTCCTATATTCCAACTAGTGGTCACACTCACACTACTGTATATGCATTTGAAATTGTGCCCTTTATCAAAACAGCAATCCCCCGGCCGTATTTTTTTCATGCTCTTTTTGTAAGTTCTCCCCACTTACCACTTAGATTGTAAGCTCTTTGGGCAGGGACTTAGTTTACTAATTTTAACTTTTATTTCTGAAGCGCTTATTCGCATTGTCTAATATTATTTTGTCACGTGTATTACTCCTGTAAAATGCTATGTACATGGCGCTATACATAGTTACATAGTAGATGAAGTTGAAAAAAGACGTACGTGAATCAAGTTCAACCTATGCTAAATTTAGACAACAGATACTTTATCCTATATCTATACTTACTCATTGATCCAGAGGAAGGCAAACCAAAAACCTCAGAGTCATATCATCCAATGATATCTCATAAGGGAAAAAATAAATTCCTTCCTGACTCCAAGAATTGGCAATCAGATTACTCCCTGGATCAACATCCTTCATTTTGTATACTTATTTGGTATATCCCTGTATACCTTTCCCATCTAAAAAGATGTCCACCTTTTTTTGAATAAATCTTTTGTATCTGCTGTACATATGTAACACCCCTATCCCCCCCTCGGCTGCAGAGAATAGGGTGTACAGGTGTGAACAGGGTTCTACCCAGCTCCCGATGGGATTAGAGTGTTAGCTCCTCGGTCAGTTACCTGTGATCTCAGGGTTCCCTCTGGTAGGTTCAGACCTTGGCTGTAATGGAGGGTAGTTGGTGGTTGGGAGGACAGGATAAGAAATAGGGCGCCAGAATCTTTTGCAACTCAAAGGTATTTTATTGACAGGCACAACAGCTCCAGGATTTCACAGGATCAATTATTATCATACAGAACACAATACCTCATAGACATGTTCCCTGTATAAGGCTTTCTTTAGGGCAAGTTCCCTCGGTGCCCCTTCCTATTCAGGTAAGTACTTCTGCTCAGTCTTTAGCCTCTAGTCCACTACAAATTTTTGGGGCTTCTTAGCTCCTAGCACCCTGCATCCCAGAATACTGCTTCAGCCTGAATATCACTTAGGAAGGGCTTGCTTCACTTGATCTTGACTGTTCATCCCAGGAGCTGGAGGCTCCCTGGCAGTCTTCACTTAGCAGTCCCTGGTCCTCACCCCAAGGGGAGGAATGAACCTGCCCTTCCCTAGGTGGGGGAGCAACTGACTGCCTTTTGAAGAACCCACTTAAAACATACAGCAGGAGGAGCCAAACTATCCCTCCCCCTCTGCTTGCAACTCCACAAGCCCAGACTTGTGCCTGTAAATTGCTACACTTAGCAACTGAGGGGATGTGATCTCACCAGCTATTAACCCTAGCACTGCCTACTCTTACCAGGACTTATGTGCCAGGCTGAGGAGAGGGGGGTGAGGGGGCGGGGAATTAGTGAGGAGGCTACACATAAATATTGACTTTTCTTTACAAAATGGGAACCGGTAGGTTCTATCAGGGCTGAACAGTGTTTAAAAAAAATTACATCTCTTTGAGACACAGTTAACTAACCTGTACTTGGATAATGATAAAGAAATTGTCACTTTCTTCTCTGAACTGTTATCCAGAATTGCACTGCACAGATACCTTCCCTCTATTATTGTAAAGTACATTGAATTTAAAAATCATTATACAAATATATGTTGATATTATTATTATTAAGTAAACAATGCAATGTGCAGGGGTGCTCATCTCCAGTCTTCAAGCACCCCCCCCCCCCTTCCACATAAATAATAAGCCCTCCTGAAGGTAACAGCCAATGATGATGTCCCACACTGGTGTTACTTTGGCTGTACGCTGCTGTTCTTGCACTTCTACACCAGGTTTTCAGGATATCACTACTTCAGCACAGGTGGCTCAATCAGTCCCTGCTTCAGCACAGATGGCTCAATCAGAGAGAGGCTCAGTTGAAGACTGGGCCTCTGATTGAGCAAACTGTGCTGAAGCTGGGATATCCTGAAAACCTGACCGGTTGGGGGGAGGGGGGGGGCTTGAGGACTGGAGTTGAGCTCTCCTGCTCTACTGGACTCTGACAATGAAAGGAATATTAAAACAGAAACCCTGAGAGAAAGTATGGTGTGCTTTTGCTGTTGCATTCTTTGAACTGGTTGTTTTTGGGGAGGGTTAGGAGGAGATATGTGTTTGTATACACAGCCTTTCATTGACCACCTGAAAATACTTACGGCCTACCGGGGCTAGCATTGTTCTCTGGGCATATGGTTTAGGTGATAAAAAAAGATTCTGACCTGTGGACCTGAACTGACAACTTCAGAGACAAACAAAACAACAGGATGTTTCCATCTGTCAGGCTGCCTTATCTCTGGTGCTCACTGACATTTCTGCCGTGCTCACCGGGAGAATGAAAGTCATCAAGTCAGACCTCGGAACAACATCTAGCTGAACACTACTATGAACAACACTTCTGACATATTGCATCAGTGTTAGGTGCATTGAAAATTGGTTGCATGACGCTTCAAATTCCATGTACCCATATAATCAAAAGCAACGGCATTCTGATCCATTACATAGTGAAGGGGTTTATGAGTCAGGCGTAATACAGAGGTCTAAAGTACCATTGCCAATACTTATTTCATTAATGCCAATGGAATTAAACTTAGATTAAAAGTAATCTATGATTTGGCCCCTTTACATACTGTGAAGTGGACCAAAGTGTTGATTTATTATACCATAAAACTGTAAGCAGTACTTCCTGTCAGTACAGAAGCATTGATTCTTCACTTGGAGGCTCCAGTTTAACACTTCCAGATTCGTTTAAATCTGGCGATATGCTTGTGCCGAGGCTTCTAAATTTATATTGCAAACCTATAGGACATCATTCAATGTGTCTGTATTATTATTATTATAATTATTATTATTATTATTTGATATGCTATCTCTAGTCTGTGTCTTGATAAAGGTCCCTGTTTTTGGACCAAAAAGTAGACCAATTAATACATTTTATTTATATTGTTTGCAAATTCCCTTGAACATCATCTCGCTAGTTAGTTTAATATAGCTAATAATAATAATCAAATATATGTAACCCCTCTTTTTTCTCCTTTGTGATATATATATCGTAATAACTGCTAAGGTAGTGAAGGGGTTGACCCGTCCCGCAACCTTCCCGGTAAGCCTAACCACTCACCCTGGGGCAACTATCCCCTTCACCCAACTCCTCTACCACCAATAAACTAGGTATTCAAGTTTATCCCCTTCATTGCCGCTAAGGTAATGAAGCTGCTTATATTTTATTTTAATTACATAGTATTGAAACAGGGGGTCGATGCAGCTGAACCGCATTAATTTCAGCCCCAGGGACCCCCTGCTTCCCAAGTTACAGGCCTCAGTATGGGGTGCCGTTATCTCCCTGAATTGTTTAAATCTCTTGCGTCACGTGACCGGGACATTTAAACTTTGCAGAGAGGTCCGAGACTTTGTCTCCATTTTACAGTTCTCGCAACTTTATTGACAAAATAAGTACAGTACTTCCGATTCCACTTTGCGCCTTATTTAGGATTGTAGAAACATTGATGAATCCCTACTTATTATTTTGCTATTAATGCACCCTAAAAAATTTTTTTTTACAATTCAATAATATCTCCACTTTATCGAAATTTGATGTATCTGGGCCTGTGTTTGTAATCTCAAGTTTCCTACTGTAGCATTGAGAGTGTGACGGGTGGTTTACATTGCACAGAACAGTACAAGACATTAATTACTGTAGCAATAGCCTCAGAATACTGTGCATTGTATTTAGGTTAAAGACACACTACCACAACATAGTGCTGTAAAATACTTCAGCAGACGCAAACCCCAATATGGCAGCCACAGGCCACCCGCGTTCATGAGGCCTTAACATGCAAGGAAATACAGAGGAAATACACTTAGTTTAGTGTGGTCACGGAAACAATAAGTCTTATTACATCTGTATATAATATACACATATTCTATGTGCCTGCATCACCCTCATCCTTTAAGTGTATTATGGCCAACAGTGTGACTCATATTTGCAGCCCTTTACAATACAAGCGTTTAGTAAAATTAAAACCTAAGGAAGAGAAAAGTACAATGATTAAAGTACCTGCCTTGACAGTTTTATATTACAATTAGTAAAAATAGGACCCTGGGAATATGTTCCTCACACCACGAGGTGTCAAGGTACAGATGTAGTGCCATTTATTTTTAATGTGATCCAAAGCCCCCTAATCAAATCGCACAATTTGTTAACCTGCGGCTCCATTCGTTTCTATCATGTAATTGCGGCCGTGTTAAAATGTGCTTTAGTAAAATTGCACAATAACAAATGCGGGTTTAGAATAACCGGCCCTACGTCTGTATTAGAGAAGTGGAAGAAACCTGTGACTTATTAAGTCTGTCATTGCATCCACATTACGCAGACATTTCATTTAATCTCTTGCAGTGTTTATAGGGAGTTACACATAGGTCAGATGTAAAGCAGATCACAGCTTAATGTAGGATTATTTTAGGCCTACAGCGCAAAGAAACAATACATACAGTATGTCTAAAACTGGCACACACAAAAAGCCAACACAGTTCGAGATCAGAAAATCCTGCACGGCTGTTTCAAAGCAAACACTATTAGATCTGACCTCTTATTTATAGCTGGAAGTCTGTTACTTGGTTATTACTTCTATGACTGCATAATACAGCTTTGACTGCATAATACATTTTGTAATCACACATATTGGTTTTAGAGACAGTAAGGAAACACCAAAGCAGCAGTTTCCCAGCGACATGGCTAAACCATTATAAAGAATGTAGGTCTGCTGCCATGATAATACTGTGATTATTAAATCAGAATGTTGACTTAAACTTTAATCAATTAAGGGGCAAATGGGGCAGAAAAGTCAGTGTCTGCATTGGCTTAGAACTAACCGGTCAAATTATGCTCTTTCCCTGACAATGACCGTATCTTCCAATGCAAGTGTTTCTTATATTAATGTTTAACTCTTAATCCCTTGAGACCTGTTTTAATAAGATTAGCAATTTACCTATTATTACCACCCAATTAAGTAAAATGCATTTCATATAGGGTATGTAGGGGTCGCTAGATAGTGAAAAAAAAATGCAAGGACAATGAAATACAAACAGCTGCCACCGGATTGTCCCATTTCAAGAACAATAATTAAAGAAAATTTTGAAAAATGTGTTTAAGAGAAATATGGGTGTGCAACCACACATAATACAGCACATAATTGTTGTTATTTTTCATGAGGTTTGCACTTTAATATTCAAGTTTAAGAAAATGGTTTCTCTAAGAGTAAAACAATGTCACTTCAGGTTTTTAACCATACATTTTGTAAACAGTAGACAGTTATTCAGCACAATCAAGGTTTTTTAACTAGTGTGTAGTGCCTAGTCTGCTCTCTTTGGTGATGCCGTACCTTTGAAATTCTGTAGTTTCTTTAAAGATGTCTCAAAAGGATTTTAAAATGGCCACCTCTGTTAACATACAATAAACCAAAACTGAGGTCAGTATGGTAATCTCTGATACCAGTAAAATCAAAGATGTGACAATTATGCATTTACTATCAGGAGGGTGGCTGCTCTAAGTGTTTACTTGATACATTTATTTTAACATTGTTTTTTTTTATTTGCTAGAAAAGGAGAAACGCAGATTTAGTTATGCATCAAGATTACAAGAGATTAATTAGAACATAATGGAAGAAAATTATACCATTTCAAAAGTTCAAACTTTTTGCATGCAACAACAAACTTTACGGACTTCACCTTTTTTCGTTTGACGAAAAAGTTTACTTCTATCTAAAAGTCAATTGCACATTCGATTATTTTTTATTATTTATGCTTTTGAACTTTTAAAACATTTAATTTAAAATTGGGCTCTGCTATTTAACCACTTTAAATAATGCAAAATAGTGAATGTTTAGTTCGTTTTGCTAGATTTTTGGGGGCAAAAATTTGTTAGAAATGTTCCCTGTTTTTTTTGGGTTTTTTTTCAAACTTTTTGGAAACTTTGATTGTAACAGCAGTGCAGTTT
This sequence comes from Ascaphus truei, assembly GCF_040206685.1. NCBI lineage: Eukaryota > Metazoa > Chordata > Amphibia > Anura > Ascaphidae > Ascaphus > Ascaphus truei. The sequence goes on along the minus strand of NC_134488.1, from coordinate 51,948,058 downwards.
CACACATCCCTACTTTCAATAAATGTTTTCATATACAGTAAACTATACAATTACTGGGTAACCTCCACTCTGCACAATTGTCCTTTTTCTGCTTTCCTCTTCCCCTTACCTGATACGTACTGTAAGAGTGGTCACTTTCACTCGTGTTATGGACATGGTTTTGAATCTAAACATGTCTTCAGGTTTGGTTTTGCCAAAACTTGTTTTTATTGGTTTGGGTTGTGGAATTTTCAGAAATTGAAATAGAACCCACAGCACTCAAATTTTTTTTTCAAAATTGCAGAGACTGCAGGCAAAGTCGAAGGCTAACCCTGAAACAGTGTGATTTTCTCCTTTCTGTAGACATCACTCTGCATAATATTTTTTTCATTTTTGAAATTGTCAAAAGTCTCTGCAATTTTGTTTTTTGAGTGTCACAGGTTCTATTACAATTATATTATACACGGAGAGGCTTTCGAATCACCACTCCAGCTGTGCTAGCACCTAATTAGACTTCACAAACTAATTAGACTTCACACTTCTTCAGTAGGTGAGTGCCCGCCAGCCCTTTCTGTTTTGGAATTTTACCACATTATGGGAAAAACTCAAAATAAGCAGGAGAACGGTATAATACCATAAAAATGCTTAAAATAAATTATAAATCATTCAAAATAAGTAGGTAACTACAATAATAACAGAAAAACGTTAAATAATTACACTAAGGATGGGCACTTGGCCTGGTTTTCTAGTTTTATCTAAAAAAAATTGTGTTTTTTTCTGAAAATTAAGGGTTTTGGATTTTGTTTTTGAATTTTAGGTTCTGATTTCATATGTCCCGTTTAGCCCATCTCTAATTTAGGTGCTCTTTTAGTAATTGTATGCTTATGTAGCCCCTTTCCCTATGCCTAAGGGAAACTATGTGGGCAACTATGTGTGCTGCTGTACCTGTTGCTCACAGGAGGCCTAAGACTCCGCCACTGGGAGCCTGGGGTGAGCTCTTTCTACTTCGATGCAGCGCCTCCACCCATGAGGGATCCCAGTGTTGGCGGGATAACCCCTTGCAGGAACTAATACAGTATTGAGTAATACAAACAGGTATATAACAACTGTTTACAGACACACACATATATAGTAACACTACAATAACAGTATCCCAGTGCAGTACCCATACTCAACACCCAAAACCCCGGTGTTGTTCCCCCAAAGTACTGAGAGTGCCCTAGGCACCTAAACAACTGGTGTCCTTAGAACAGTCCCACCCAAAGTGTGAGGTAGAGCTACACCTTTGTGGATTGTTGGTATACCTCCTTGGGCACTCCTGTACCCAGGTAGCGCCGATGAATAAAGGAGATCAGTCAGGTCCCACGTCGTGGAGCCTCCAACAATCACTGGTGCGATAGTACCACTCTGTACTAAGGGGAAGCGTCCCTATCTGGGGGTCTTCCCTGCAACATTTACTAATTGTGACTCAAGGCCTAGCTGTGGCCTACAGGTCAATTCTAGGCCTGGTCCAGGGAAGCACTGCTCCCTGGACACTACCTGCTCAATTGAGTCCCTCCATCTGACTGGTGTACGGGGGGTTTGTGTGACAAACTATCCCCTGCCTCCTCGAGCCCCATTGGCTCATACACCCCTTGTGGTGCCTATCTCCCTAAGCACTATGTGACATGTTGTCCCACATGGCTCTTGCGGAGCCACCTAAGATGGCCACCACAAATCTGCGCACACTGGGCATGCGCAACGCTCGTAATGCACATGCGCGAGCCCAAAATTTCGGCCCCCGCACTCGAAGGCCGCCGCAGAGCTTCGGCACTTGATTCAGCCTGCAACCTCCCAGGCAGCTCTCCCCCCCCCGCACCGGGGATGAAAAGGGGGCTTGGTTACACGTCGATGAGGCTTTAGGGGGGAAGGTGTTTTGCCAGGCAGGCCTATAAGTTCTACAGTATGTTAAACTTCGTGGTGATCAATAAAAGCTGTCGCATTTTCCCAAAAAATGCAGGGCTTTTTTTGTTCTTTAGGTGGGGAAAATAGTTTAGGTTTGATAGGTAGTTTTAGGGGGTCCAGAGTCCTGCACAGATTGGGGCACTATTGCACAGAAACTCCCATTGACTTCAATGGGATAGTGCCCCATTTTATAGTGTTCCAATCTGCTATATTGAAGTGTTATGAATAACTCCTATGTCCAAATCAAGGTGCTAAAATGTCACTTTCGAATGACTGTGGAAGATATGGATGCATGCATTCAAACCATTGTGAGCTCTGCCAATAAACATTATCTCTTTGCATTAAATTGTAAGCTCTTCGGGGTAAAAAAAAAAAAATCTCACTGTGCCTATATTGTTGTACTCCACAGTATTGTGGTAGCTGTATATACAAAGTAAACAAAAAGCAAGCTGGGCAGTTAAAAAAAACCTCACATGGGATATGCATACCTCTTTGATAATCTGCTCAGCACCCCGTGGGTAAAGCCCCCTTTAAACAGTGGGAATTTAGCCCTTGATAACCACTTTCTGAGCCTTCCATTTACACAGGTACCTGTGGAGGCACCGGATTCTCAGTGTTAACAGCTGCCAACGATCTTAAAATCATAAGCGCCTTATAAATCCCCACTGAAAGGCCCGCCTGAGAGAGCAGAGAGCAGTGGGGGGAGAAGCTTCAGAGCAGAACAGATTATTAAAGCTCTCATTTCACTTTTCCCCAGTTTATGGTTATCATAAACCGCCAGTTTAATTCAACACTCAGAATGTATGTTCAAAAGCAATGCACCTTGCTCAGGAAAGAGCAAGACAAAGACTGCAAACAGAAAGAGATATAGGGGTTTATTCGTTAAACTGCAATAGTGCCGATCAGGGCAATATTGCACGGAAACGCTAATATGCACTATCGCAGTTTAATAAATAATCCCCAAAAAGAGGAATGAAAACAGGAATGGAGAGAGCGACAGTGTTAAAGAGAGGTAGAGGAGGAGAGAATAAGATAGGGATGATAAGAGAAAGGTAAGAAGGAAAAGGAAAGACGAATGAAGAAGAAAAAGGTGGTAAGGAGATAAAGGAAAGGAAGAAATAATGTGCAGGGGAAAAAAAAGAGAGAAAAAAGTGAAAGTGGAAGGAGGAAAAGAATAAATTGAGTTAGGGCAAGGCCCCAGTGCATGCGTCGCGCTTGCGACAGGGTGCCTGATGGCGCTTGTTCCCGGCAGCAGCGCAACCAGGTGGACCCCTGGCAACGCACAACGGAGAGGTGTGGTGGGGGCGCAGCCATGACATCACACGAAAGGTTCGCAATCACTGGCTGGACCGCCGCCTTGACATGGCCAGCGCTTTGTCACCACAAGAAAAGACAAAAGCGCATTGTGCCAGGGCGCGCAGATAGCTAATGGGGTCGGCCCCATAGAGGGCCATACCTTGTGTGCGCGCGCACACCGTCGCAGCCGCGGCAACAGGGACCTTGCCTTAGAAGGAAAATAAGGTCAATGTAGATTACCAGGGTGATGGCAGTGGGGAAATAAACAGGAGGAATGGCTGTTACAAATATGTTTGTGTAAAAACAGATAAGAATGATGAAAAACAAAGGAAATGGGTGGGGGATGTAAACTAAGTAATAAAATTACAAAGATAAATAGACTGATAATAACACTACTAATAATAATAATAACATGCATTTATATAGAACCTTTGATCCACACAATAACACAATGCAATTCAAATGCATTCAGGGGAGAGGGAGAAAGGCAGGGAGAGAAGGATACATTAACAGAAGAATTTCCCTGACCGCATTTAATTCATTAGCATCTCAGTTATTCAACTCCTTTGTGTAATCTCTAATTAAACACAGCAGCAGACATTATATCTACAGAAAGGCTTGACTTAAAACTTCTGCTCTCAATAACCATGCCATCATTATCCCTCCATTGTTAACAGAGAAAAACACCATCTGAGTTTAAGCTATATTAACTGACTGAATTGCGGCAGAGCAGTTTTCACGTGTAGCACTGTACAGACCAGAACATAAAGTAAACACAGAGGACTTCGTTGGGGCAGATACTGTTTTCCATCTCTGTAAAAAGATATGGACATTTTCTAAGTAGATATACAGTAGAAAGAAAATGTATCCGTGTTTTATGTCACCTTAGGCTCATATTAACTGCTAGAGACTCAATGCCTAAGTGCTGCTGTAATTGTACTCTTACTGCTTACAGCAACACTTTCATACAGTTATATATACAAAGAAAAATATACATTTTTGCACAGTGCTCCAATGTAGGAAGGGGATTTTAGTTGAGTTTTACAGCTCCTGAGAGGTACTTTGCAACAAATTGCCCTTGGGAGTAAAGGCTAATAGAGAGGGGAGCACTGTGTTTATGCTTTAGAGCTCTAGTGGAAGTGTTGCTTGTAAGGAGCTGTGATGAGCTTGTAAGCGACACTCTGTTATAAGTGGGCATTAATTTCTGCTTAATGTACCATGCTATCCCTGGCCCGAGCCACGCAACTACTGAACAAGGCTTTCAAGATGTTTAGGCCATGCATGCAACTGCCTTTCTATTTTATTTATTGCCAATTTCAGACAGTGTATGTAGATTCACAAAGCATTTGCAGAAGAGAATTAAGCTCTTCACTGACAAGGGGAGCCTACAGCATTCTGGAAATGAACTGAAAGAACAGCAATGCTTTGAGTCTTTATCCACTTTCAACGTGTCACAGCTATAAGCTGAACCTTAGGGAAAGGGGCATGTGGTTGTGGCCAGAAGGGGCTAGCCCTTGTTCAGTAAGGGGTTAAGGAAAGTGGTGGTGTCAGGAGAGCTGAGGTTGTGCTTAGCAAGAAAAAAGAGTGATGAGCTTAGAAAGGTTAGGGAAAAAAAGGCGGTGTGGGGGGATGCTCACGCCTTTCCTTCATGATCCCCTGAGGGGATCCAACTCTGGTGTCCAGTGGTGTCCTCCTACATTCAAATTAACTGCATTCCTGTGCTGCTGTTCCTGGTGCCGGTGGTGGCAGGGATGAGCTGACGAGGCTGCATGGCGAAGCGGCGGGGACTGGATTGGCTGTTCCGGCCCCCTCTGGTAAGCAGCGATAGAGCGGGGAGGTGTGGCTGGCAGGAGGAGAGGAGGCCGGGTCAGTGTTCTGGATGGGCGAGACCCAGGTACTGCAGTGGTAAAGCCCCGGAGGCAGTCCCGTTGCTAATGATCACACCTGAAAGGTCTTCTTCCTTTCAGCGAGCAGCTGGCAGTTGGCTGAGGCAAAAACTGGTGTCTCCTGGTTGTACAAAAGGGCCATGACAAGTTTGTGACAGGATGCAAGTTCAGGCATGAATGCTCACAGTACATGGGGGCCCATTCTGCCTCATACATGTTTTAGGAAAGGCAAGTGTGGCGGGAAGGGTGGCTGTGGGTCGGGACACCAATGCCAGTGTGCATGGAAAAGATGTCCCCTGGCATTTGCATTATCTGGATAGGGGGCTGCTAGCCTGTTGTGGGAGGGATTCACAGTGCGGTTGCAGATCCCATTCAGGGAATTTTACATAGTTGCATAGTTACATAGATAAGGTTGAAAAAAGACATACATTCAGCAAGTTCAACCTATGCTAAATTTAAATGACAGATACTTTATCCTATATTTGTATTTACAGTGTATTGATCCAGAGAAAGACCAAAAAAAACCCCAGTTGAATATCATCTAATTATATCTCATAAGGGGAAAAATAAATTCCTTCCAGATTCCAAATACAGGTAAACCCCATTATAACGCGGTCCTCGGGGTCCACCCCGAGACCACCGCGTTAGTAACGGGGTCGCAAAAACAAAATGGCCGCCGCATTGGCGCATCATCACCCTCCCCCCCGCGGCACCCTTCACCCCGCGGGGCAGGAGATGGGAGCGGGGATGTCCCTCCGGTCCCCGCTTCCCCCTGTCACCGCGTGACAGCCGCGGGGCAGGAGATGGGGGCGGGGATGTCCCTCTCATCCCCGCTTCCCCCTGTCACCGCGTGACAGCCCACGGGGCAGGAGATGGGAGCGGGGATGTCCCTCCGGTCCCCGCTTCCCCCTGTCACCGCATGACAGCCCGCGGAGCCGGAGATGGGAGCGGGGATGTCCCTCGGGTTCCCGCTTACCTCTGATCCCCCTCACGTGCCCGGTGCTCCTGCTGCCTGCATGGAGGTGGCAGCGGGAGGTTTCTTCTCCCCACCGCTGTCCCCGGCGCTTTTCTGCCTGCGCGGGAGGAGGAGGGGGAGCGGGTGGTGGTGCTGGTCGTGGCCTTTCCTCTGTTCCGACCCCCCCCGTCTGTGTAGAGTGAGAGAGTGTGTGTGTATGTATATATGGGAGAGAAACTGTGTGTGTGAATATGGGTGTGTGTATGTATGTGGGTGTGTGTATGTATGTGTGTGTGTGTGTGTGTGTGTGTGTGTGTGTGTGTATATAGGTGTGTGTGTGTGTATATGGGTGTGTGTGTGTGTGTGTGTGTGTGTGTGTGTGTGTGTGTGTGTGTGTGTGTGTGTGTGTGTGTGTGTGTGTGTGTGTGTGTGTGTGTGTGTGTGTGTGTGTGTGTGTGTGAGAGTGTGAGAGTGTGTGCAGTGAGCAGTGTGTGCAGTGAGAGTGTGTGCACTGTGCAGTGTGTGCAGTGAGAGTGTGTGCAGTGTGCACTGTGCAGTGTGTGCAGTGAGAGTGTGTGCAGTGTGCAGTGAGCAGTGTGTGCAGTGAGCAGTGTGTGCAGTGAGCAGTGTGTGCAGTGTGCACTGGGCAGTGTGTGCAGTAAGAGTGTGTGCAGTGAGAGTGTGTGCAGTGTGCAGTGAGCAGTGTGTGCAGTGAGCAGTGTGTGCAGTGTGCACTGTGCAGTGTGTGCAGTGAGAGTGTGTGCAGTGAGCACTGTGTGCAGTGAGAGTGTGTGCAGTGTGCAGTGAGCAGTGTGCAGTGAGGAGTGTGTGCAGTGACCAGTGTGAGCAGTGTGTGCAGTGAGCAGTGTGTGCAGTGAGCAGTGTGTGCAGTGTGTGCAGTGTGCAAAAAAAAAATTAAATTTAAAAATATATATATATTTTTTTTTTAAAAACGGGAGCCACGTGAAAACCGCGTTATAAACGATTTTGCGGTACAACGGGGCGCGCTATAATGGGGTTTACCTGTATTATCAGGTTACTCCCTGGATCAACATCCTTCCCATGTTTACTTATTTGGTATATCCCTGTATACCTTTCCTTTCTAAAAAGATGTCGAACCTTTTTTTTAAGATATCTATTGTATCTCTCCATGGGTAATGAATTCCACATTTTAACTGCCCTTGCTGTAAAGAACCCTTTTTTTGTTGCTGGTGAAATCTCCTTTCCTCCAACCTTAAGGGATGCCCCCGAGTCCTTTGTACTGCCCGTGGGATGAATAGTTATTTTGAAAGCTCCTTGTACTGTCCCCGAATATATTTGTATGTAGTTATCATATCCCCTCTTAGACGCCTCTTTTCTAATGTAAACTAATTTAATTTAGCTAGCCTCGCCTCATAAATCAGAGTATCCATCTTCTTTATTAATTTAGTGGCTCTTCTCGTCACTTTCTCTAATTCCATAATATCTTTTCTAAGGAGTTGTGCCCAAAATTGGACTCTATATTTTATTTATTTATAAAATGTTTTACCAGGAAGTAATACATTGAGAGTTACCTCTCGTTTTCAAGTATGTCCTTGGCATAGAGTTATATATTCAAGGTGTGGTCTTACAAATGCTTTATAAAGGGGCATCATTATGTTTACTTTCCTTCCATCTATTCCCCGTTTAATGCAAGATAAGATCTTGTTTGCCTTTGCAGCTACTGCATGACATTGGGCACTATTGCCAAGCCTGATGTCTACAAGCAGTTCTAAATACTTCTCCATTGAGGATTCCTCTAATTTATCCAATTTAATTTGTAAGTCACCTGTTTATTCTTGTTTCCCAAATGCATAACTTACATGTATTTGTTTGTGGGCCTTGCAGCATTCTTGGTGTGTGGGAATCTTTTGGCTTGTTTTCAGGCCATAGCAGATAGGATTGGGATCCCATTGGCTAGTGAAAAGACTTTGGGACCTACCCTGGGATTGAAGCATATGCTACCTGATGACGTCACATCCTTAAAACAAATGGAAGCTGTCACATGGTATACCAAACAATTGGTTGGGGGTGTAGCGGGATATGCGCGGGCCCCCGGGAAAACTATTGCTGGCTGCTCCTGCGCATGTGCAGTCGGCACTTGCCCATTGTGTTGTATCCACTGCAAAATCCTGTTTGTTTTCTAAGCTGGGAAAAGTCCAGGGTCTGTTGCAGCTGATTAGGGTTATCTTTGTAAAAGTCTTGATAGTGATTGGTCTGTAGTTCTTGAGGTCTTTTTTGTCTCTTTCTTTGTGGATGAGGATAACAATGGCATTACTCCTTGGTCTGGACTTTTCCTGTTCTTTAAGCAGCAAGTAAAGTGTTTGCAAGGATTTTTTCTTCTTCTACAGCTTGTTCTAAGATTTCAGTTGAAATTCCATCTTCACCAAGAGCCTTCCCATTCTTCATGGATTGTTTTGCTTTGGCCACTTCTTGTGTTAGGGTGCAACCATTGGGGATTCTTCTCGCTTGTCCTTTGCTTGATTATGCCCTGTCTTATCTGGGTTCACATACAATTTAATGTAAAAGTCCTCAACTTTCTTTATGATAAGTGCATGGTCTTTTATTGTTGATCCATTGCCTTGTTTTAGCGCAATGATTTGCTTCTTCTCATAAGTCTCTAATTTGTCTACTAAGTTTTGTTATCTTCAAAAGTCTTCTTCACCATATCTCAGTAACATTTGCTTACATCTTCAGTTATACGTTTGCGGATTGTCTTGCACAGCTCTGCATATTCAATTATCATTCTGTATTTGGGTCTTGGAATTGTTTATTTATTGCTGTCTCCTCATTAATTATTTTGTCTCATCAGATATTTTCTTTTCCTGTTTTTTGTTAGTCATTCCTCAAATGTTTTCTGCACTTCCAACTACAATCTTGAGAAGTTCTTCATCATTGTTTATTAAAGTGTCCCCATGCGTTTCAAGCAAGCTGAAGTAATTTTCCGGTTCTTGTTTAAATGCTCTGCTGTTATTCTTGAAGTTAGTGACGTTGATTGTTTTGTGTTTGTGTTTTTTTTTTAATAAACAGTTTTCTTCTTTCCAAGTTTGCATTCAGATGTAATTTGCAGCTAACCAATCGGTGATCACTCCTTGTGTCAAAATGGTTAAGGACCGGGCGTATTTTAATCACATCTTTCTTGTTACTGTATTTAAAATATAGAACATTTCATTCTTGAATCCATGGGGTCCATTCGATGTTCTATTTGAAGTCTTCTGGAAGAATTAATTCAAGATGTAAAAGTTTTCACATTTTGCAATTCTACCAATCTGTCCCCACGTTCATTCCTGTTACTATAACCTCATTTACCATCTGATGCTTTGTCTTTTTGATGGGCCCCAATCTTTGCACTGAAATCTCCCATAACGATCTTGAGGTGACAATTTCCATTGTTGTTAAATTGTTTGACATCACGGTAGAAGTCTTCCACTTCATTGTCTGTGTGACTTTATGTTGGGGCATATACTTGGATTATTGGATATACTTTGTCAACTGAATTATGTTTCTGGCTGCTCTTTCTGATGAACTTTCATACTCCACTATGTTGTTTCTACATCTCTTGTCAATGATGAAGCCTACTGTACTGATTCTTCCATTATCTGTACTTCTGCAGTAGAATAGGTGTCTACTTTTAAGCTCAATTAGGCCTTCATCTTTTCTTCTAACTTCAATAAGGCCAACAATATCCCATTTAATCTTTTTAAGTTTGTTTTCCAGTTCTGGTAGTGCTGCTTTACCAGAGTGTGGCAATTGTAGGTAGCCAGGATTCTTAGCACCCTCTGCCTGTATATGCCTTCTTCCTGAACGCTGTACAGCGAGGGACATTCCAGACTCCAGAGAATGAAGGCCGTTGCTTTTTGTTGTGTTCCATATTTGGTGATTGATGCCTTACTTGCCATGCCAGCATCATTTGCATGTTGGCAAGTACCTTTCCCACTATACATCTTCCTGAACAACCATTTCCACCTTCCCAATACTTTGAAGCTGCGAGATAAGGTTTTGAGGGAGATATCTATCTATATCTATATTATAGTAGGCAGAATCTGTATCTGTTAAACGTGTTTAATTTCTGTTAAAGTGAAGAACCATATGGGAAACAATTTCATATTTCATACTGTACGGTACTTTTAGCTAATAATGCTACACTATACTGTACATACATATTTTGTGTACATATATAGTAGAAGCAAGTTCTTGTGGAAATCAGAGAGGATGCTCCAAGCTGATTTAAGTGTACACTGTTTAATTCTTCCTGACTTACATATAATGATACTGAATGATTGAATAAGAAGATTATGTCATGTATGATCTTCTAAATGTAGATTATAACCACAATAAGCCTCCCATAAGCCTGTTGTCTTTGTGGCTTTCCATTATACAACATAAAGGAAATGTAAGTTTTAGCATTAGCCCAGTTCGTGTACTTCTTTGAGAGTTAATCCATTTAAACTAGCCTGCCATCAGCTGTTTGAAGGCTGTATTGGTAGAAGTCCCAGGGAATGCTGGATTTGCACACCAATTAGAGGTTGGAAGTTATTAATGTTAACTCATGGCTAATGCCACAGACATAGCAACACTATTAACCTCTCTGGTACCTTTTTAATTTGATTTCCATTCAGCTTCTGATTATTTTCCCATTGTAGTTTCTGTTCTAGTGTTCTTCAGATTCTTTAATTACATTTATATTTAACCAATTCTGCGCGTGTTATTTGTGGGTTTGCTCCTAGAATGTTATGCATGAGAGATAAAGAGCAGAACTTCAATTGGAAAGGCTGTTTGGCCTAGGAAATAAATGGCTTTTCAAAGTGCTTTAGATGGTAGAGGGGAGGGTTGTGCATTAAATTCACTACATGATCGGAGGGGAAGCATTTTTAACTAGAGATGGGTGAATTCGCCCAAATCAGGTTCCCAGATTTTCACACATTTTCAACCCAAAATTTTGCCATGTAAAATCTTTTTGAGATTGATCTGCTGAAATTCGAGGACCAAAGGAGCCAGACGATCAGCTGTGGATCCAAATTTGCCCCCAAAATGTGCCCATCTTTATTTATAACCTAAGAATTGGGAGAAGTTTCTTCCAACCATATTGTTTTAAGTTGTAGCCTAATAACCAAAATTAGATGCTTTGCAAGCACACCAGAATCAACCATGGCTATCTGAGGTCAATACCCGACTAGCACCCTCTCTATCCACCTTCAAGACCCACCTTAAGACACACTTGCTTAAAGAAGCATATGAGTAGCACTGTGGCTAATACTATACACAATACATAAAGTTTGGCCCCCTACAGACGCACTTACCAGAATGCCCTCCTACTGTCTTTGTACATTCTCCCACCAATTAGATTGTGAGCTCTTCGGAGCAGGGACTCCTCTTCTTCAATGTTACTTTTATGTCTGAAGCACTTATTCCCATGATCTGTTATTTGTACTATTTGTTATTTATATGATTGTCACGTGTATTACTGCTAGCTGAAACGCTATGTACATTAATGGCGCTATATAAATAAAGACAGACATACATACAAACAAGCATTAAGAAAATTAATGATTAAACAGTGATACACTCCCTGCTAATGAGCATGACTTACAGTTCCACGGATATTCATGTTTGATTTATGTGGATTTCACTAAATGATTAGGAAAAAATTCTCAGAAACATGACTTCAATGGGAGTTTCCATGCAGTAGTGCCCCGATCAGCACGATTGCACTTTAATGAATGATTATTTATTATTCATTATTCCATTAGTTGGGAAGTGTGCTTTTTTTTCTTAATATCTACATTCTGTAGACAAGAAAATCAATTCGGGTTGAGAAACTCAAGCCTGTTCGCTACATGCAGTGAGGGAGCACATTGTTAATCATGTTGTCTCTTTGCAGCTAAAATACAACTGCATATTTTAAGAAAATCCTAATTATATACTGTATGTATGTCCAATATTTTGGTAAAAGTTAAAAGTGTTTAGCAGGTGCTTGAGTTAGTTTATTAGTGGAAATCAATTTAAATATGGTCTACACTGTTCTGAGAGAAAGCAAAAGGTCTGCCTGTGTTCACTTAGTTAGCAATCACATACAGATGCACCCACCAGTATTAGAACATGTACCTGGGAAATTCTGAGAGATTCTGGGGCAGTCTCACAGTAAATGCCTCAACATGGCCTCAACATTTCTGTGTGATTCTTAATGGCCCATCGGATTAACACAGCGGGGGGTCCCTGCAGTCCCATTCAAAATGAATGGGACTGCAGGGACCCCTGCTGTGTTAATCTGATAGGCCATTAAGAATCTCACAGAAATGTTGAGGCCATGTTGAGGCATTTACTGTGAGACTGCCCCAGAATTTCCCAGGCAAGAGTTCTAAGGCTTTGGTCCTGCTGCGGCCAATGGCGCGCGCGGCCGCAGACCACCAACTGCTTGCCCCTGTTCTAGATGCCCCCGCTGGCTCCTTCTGGCGTGGCTGACTACGTGCTGTGATGCGTCAGCCAGCCGGAGCTACAAGGAGCTTGTGGTTTTGGCCAGTGTGGCGTCACGTGACATCCCAGCAGCCAATCCGATTTCCCCCTTCAGCTCTGATCCCCGTTCCGATCCCCCCTCTGCCCGATTCGATTTCCCCCTTCAGCTCCGATCCCCCTTCCGATTCACCCCCTGCTCCTATTTCGCCCTTCTGCCTGATCCCCGTTCCAATTTCCTCCTTGCTCCGATTCACCCCCCCCCGTGTGTATTTGCCTGTGTGTGTGTGTGAGTGTGTGAGTGAGTGCCTGTGTGTGTGTGAGTGGAGGGGAGCAGGGAAGGAGCTGCGGGTGTATGTCCTGGTTTTTTTTGTTAACTTTTGGCTGGCTCGGGAGGAGGGAGGGGTGATGCGCGAGAGGCAGAAAATTTGTATCTCCCGCTCCCTACAGACCGCAAGTAGCGGTCAATTGCCTTTCAGCGCGCCGCCTGTCTGCAGTGCGGGCGCGCTGACTGAGGGAGCGGGGCCTTAGCCTAATACTGGTGGCTGCATCTGTATGGTTACATCTTCAAGACCAACAGACCCTGTTTTCTGGGCAACACATGTAAGTAAGTTGCGTTAGTTATAATTGGAGAAAGTGTTAATTAAATACAGAAAATCTTGAAAACCTGGACAGCTCACTAGTTAAGACTTACTGTATAATAAAGATCAAATGGTGGGTACAGAACGTGAACTCTATAGCACGCAGAGTATGGGCAACCTGGACTGTGTGTATTTCCCTTCAAACAGATTCCTGTTTCATAAATCTACAGAATCTTTTCTCCCCAAATTACTCTGTGCAGCATTGTTGCTATGCTTCAATTTATAGCTGCTATGGTTTTAAACGGCCATAGCACTGTTGTGGTATGGTATCATTAAAAAGCATGGCACACTGCAGGGTTGCTCTGCCAGATGGTCAGTGAAGTCAGTATCATAATTTGCCTATGATGTCTAAGCTACTGGTTTGCTACTATTACTGTTTAAGGGATAGATGCACAAAGTGTAATTTAATCACTGAAAAAACACTTTGCGGTGCATAAATGGAACAGACATTACTTTCCCTGAGTTAACACCAAATTAACTACACTTATTGTATGCAGATGTGACTCTAAAAGCAATTCATTATATGGCCTACAGGTGAAATTTCTTTGAAGCACATGTGTGCTAAAAATAACCAGCATGTCTATACTCAAAACACGTAATTAATAAGAATAGAGATGTGCAAACATTTTAGCGAACCATGTGGAATTTGCTTTTTTTTTTTTACCAAAGAAAATGTGCACAGGGCCCGGGATGCCAGTACCTGCTGTCCCCCCCTGTTGGCGGCCCTGTGTACCACTATGGTATACAATGGATAATGAGTTTGGTAGTTAGGTGTTTTAACCCCTTTGCTACCATAGCGGTCCCCTACGGCTACTAAGGGGTTAATTTCATATTTATTTTTAGAATATGCCAGGTATATATTGTTTATGTATATATAAATGGCATTTTCAGGGCTTTTATCAGCATTTTGGCTCGGCTTTGGTGGGGTTTTCGCTGCACTTCAGCCAATATTTCTTCAGACATTTTTTTATATAGTATTACCTGAAATTGGAAAAGAAAATTGGCCGAACCGCAGTGAGAAATTTTGGGGCCACATTTCCGAGTATATAGAAATGGCCCTATGTGTTAGGCCCATGTTAGGGCCTATATGTCCATTTTCCCCATCAGTCATGCAAACCTGCATGTCTGTTTACAATACAATGTATGATGCAGTATAAAGGGGCACTTCACTTTAAATGCAACAAATTGCCATTTATTTCACTAAATTGAAGTCCCTGCTTGCTACACTATGTATAATGAAGTGAAACAAACGCCTGAATTCATAATGTAGCAAACTGTTCTTTCCACTCCATTTTATACAAAGGAGGAAACTGACCTTGATTTTACTGTATTGTAGCGAATGAAGCTGAATAAATAGAGTTTTTAAAAAATCACACGGATCAAATGAACAAAGGGTATTCATTAACAAAACTGTTACAGTAAAAATTATAATCTGCCGCAATGGGATGAAAAGTGACATAAATTATGGACCATTGTTGCAACACTGTTGAGTCACAATGATAATTTACTGTTCCCCCTGACAAACACGTGTGAAACCCACAATTAAGGAGTATTGCGCACCACATAACATGCAAGGGATTACAGATAGTCATGGAACATGCAATGAACATGTAACAAACACATAAAACACAAAGTGCGATCTTACAGTAAATAGTAGAATAATATGATTTTTTTTAAAAACCCTCTGAAATAATTAATGAATAACTAGTACACTTAGACCCAAATCACAAAGCTCCATTAAGTTACTCAGCATAACTTAACGTCAAGTTAATAATAACAATGTATCTTCAAAGAACAATTACATAACTTAGTTATGTTTTCTCCTGTAAAGAGCACTATCATTGACATTAGTGATAATAAGACGTAAATGAGGTATTATCATAATATGGCATATCAACTAAAGCCTGTTGATATTTACACATGGACTTAAAGAATCATTACAGACATATATATATATATTTTAGAAATCATTTCTGTAGTATTACATAATACTGCATTTAAAAAAAAAACCTTTAAACTCTTAATGCCATTTTTATTAGTTTTAATGTAATGTACTGAACACCCTTTGCTTTGGTTACTATAGCAGGCTCTGGCCGGCACACCTCTTTTTGAGGCCTGGAGTACAAGAGCTTTAGCAACAAATTATCACAAACAAAACAGTTTTGCAGATTTCCAAGCAGGAGCTGGGTTGAAAGCTGTAACAATGGACAAGTTACCCGTAGTAATTTAAAGTTATATTGTAGTTGTTGCTGTCCACTGACTTCTGGATATATTCAAAGTCAGACATTATGTGAACCCAGGGAGCAGGATCTTCGCAGCATGATCACAGGGAAACGGATCGATTAGCAGCTTAGGTTATTAGTTTTCATTAAAGGTACTCAAATGTTGCATATATTAAAATAAAAAAAATGTAAATGTCCCGCCGCACCTTCTTTTTTTTTTAACATTACGTTAGTTTATTAACATTAACATTTTAACATTCAGTTAGTCATACTTAAACTTATCGTTACTCACATCCAGATTCCAGACCATGAAGTAGGGCTTTTGTAGTGTCTGAAAAGATATTGTCACAGTTAAGCGTGATTCAGCCAACATAGCGTTATTTCCTCTCCTCCCTTCCTCAACTTGAGCGAAATAACACCAAGACGTACTTAACATCACGTTGTTGGAAGATGACGCAAGGTTATGCTACAATAATGTGATGCCTATGCTAAAGAAATGTGGTCAGACAGTTTTTTGTATATATTTAACTTTTAGATACGCATTAACCTCTGGGAACATAACATCCATTCCTGTTTTAGGTACAGTAACATCAGCTAATGATCCCTGATTTAATGAAGCTTTGTGGGCTTCAGTCAGGAG
Organism: Ascaphus truei; assembly: GCF_040206685.1. Taxonomy (NCBI): domain Eukaryota; kingdom Metazoa; phylum Chordata; class Amphibia; order Anura; family Ascaphidae; genus Ascaphus; species Ascaphus truei. The sequence continues at coordinate 51,932,027 of NC_134488.1, read as the reverse complement.
TCACAATTTTAATGACCTGCTCCAGCTATACGGAAGTATGAAACCTAGCGATAATTACATCAACTAATAAGGTATAAGTTTGGATAAAGACATGGAATACATTTACAGTAGGATATTGTTAGTAATGAAAAGGAAAAGCAGTGGAAGTGATTGGATCATGGTGTAATGTAACAGGCCTGATTGTTTCCTTTTGGTGGGGTCTTCTGCACCTACACTGCCATTGAATCCTAAGGAATCTTTGTGATATTCTGCTTAATAACGGGATATGTTGTGTTTTCTGTGGGAACAATGATGCCTGCTACATCTGAATGGTTATGAAGTTCTCCAATGTAAATAAATAACCTTATAATTGGGGACACTTACATCTACCTCCCCATCAAATATGAATCTTTCACCTTTTATATTGAATTAAAACTGACTTTTATTTTTAAACTTCATTGATGTACCATCATTAAATCTTGTCACACTGCAAGTTTACATTAGCTATATACACGCACACCATAGCCTGCGCCTTTGTTCTGTAAAATTTGTAACAAATAATATTTGAACCAGTTACATTAGAATGTGAAAGGGTAATGTTCTCACTTTCAATGTTACACAGTATGTACAATCAAGGACATCCAACAGGTACAATCGGTTCTAACAATGTAATTAACATAGATATAAGGCATTTCACAGCTGATTTACTATCAGGTACTAACTCAAGGGTTCATTATGAGTTTATTGGGGTTCTGTATGTATACTAACTCAAGGGTACATTATTTATTTTATTAAACCTCTTTTTTTCAAACATGTACTGTTACAATAACTTGATCTATTGCATACTGGAGGTTTAATTGGTCAGAGAAAACCAATGCAATAAAAAGAATCATTAACTACATTTGCAGGTTTCTAAAATAAAAAAGCTTTGAATATTCTAGAAGTGACGGGCACTCAGAGAATCTAGTTAATCATTACAGAAATATGAGGCCCAGAATTAATAGAAAAACGACCAGCTGCTTTATTAAACTGCAGCACTGTAAACATGTTATTCAGTGATCTGCCTAGGTAATCAGTAAACTTTTCTAATTCACAATGATAGGTGACAGTATTAGATGAAAAGGCAGAACAGCATAGAGAAATTTATACAGCATCTAGGAAGCTAATGAGAATTTAAAGTTCAGAGACCCACGCCTTTTTATAAAGATTTTGAGATATTCATTTTTGTTATAGAAAGAAACAGGGTAAAATTACCCATTCAGGAGAGCCCAAGACTCTCAACACAGTATTCGTATAAATGACATTATTAAATGTTGTATGCTTCCAGCAATCTGCAAGTCATTATTGGGTGCACGTTTATTATGCCCAGCATCCCTTACACACTGTTCTTTTAGAGCATGATGCAACCAAACTCTTTAATGGGATAATTAGCCATAATAGCATGTTGCAATGCTCATATCCCATGGCTAATGTACATCTACCTCAAGTAAGGCTTTTCAGGGCACATGTAGCTGTCCACAATTACACTATACACCTCGGGAGCGTTGTGATGAGAGGTCACAGGGTGAAAATCTTGGACCTGCCAAAATATCATTGTAAACCAGAACATGCCCATATCCCTATTAAGCCCCCTCTCCTGCGACTGTACAATGGATTTTGGTAGCTGCAAACTGTCTATTCGGTCCATATTCTAACAAATGGCAGGCTTTTAGAAGCTTCCTTTCCTTGGCAAAGATCATTTTAATCAATTTGAGGTCTGTGTTTCATCTTAGAATGACTTTATTATTTATTCATTGCCTTATTTTTACACAATGTTTCCAGTGTACATTGTGCCGCACAGGGGAGAATAATACAGATACTAGAAAATATTGGCCAAGAGAGCTCAGAACAGTGATTTGGGATCTTCTGCAGCTAAAGGATATGACGTTATTGATAGGACCCTACGGAATTTGAAGGTCATGAACCGGAGTCATAGCCTTAAAGATGCAATCCTTCCTAAAAAAAAATGTTTATTGTGAAAGATACAGTAAAGGAAATTAAAGTATTCAAAGAGATATTTAGAACCCTTTATCTGTTTATTACATTTCTATCTTAGGACTCACATTAGACATATTGGGGCCTATTCTAGTAGCTTAGAAAAACAACTCATCGAGGATTTTGAGCAGTTCTCGCAAAATGTTGCTAGGTAGTTATTCAGAAAGCCGCGATTAGTTGGCCAAATCATATGGGGAAGGCATTTTTTCGAGATTTCTCACTCCTGCTCAAACACATTGAGCGGTAGCTGAACAAATCCAAATAGCGCCATTTTGATAAAATCACAATATTCGAGAAACTCATCGAGGCTCTGGAATAGCGAGTATATCAAAGATTTCATCTCAACAGCCCTAGGGTGGCGAGATGGGATCTGAGAGCAGGACTTAGGGGGGAAAAATGCATTTTTAATGCACTGGATTGAAGCCGGCTTCAATCCAATGCAATAAATATATATTAATAGGCTGCTTCATTATCTTAGCGGCTAACTGCAATGGCAATAACGGGGTTAACTACAAATGCCCGTTTTTTTCTGGGTAGCGAGGGTGGGTGAAGGTGGTATTTGGCCCATGGTGGGTGTTTAGACTATGCGTGGGGGGGGGGTTGTTACGGGAGAGTTTACCCCTTCATTACTTTAGCGTAATGAAGGGGTTAACACCTACCGCTACCCACCCCCAGGCCTAAGCACCCACCCTGGGGACACTACCCCCTTCATTGTCACCCTCTGCCCCCAATAAACAGGCAATTCAGGTCCCTAGAACTGAAATTAATGCAATTCATCTCGGAAATGTATATTTGAGAGCTGTGCAGGGAGAGGCACCTCTCTCTATGCAGCTCAGATTGCGAGAAACTTGCAGGGGAGAACTTAGAAAAAATCTGTAATCACTTTGCTGCCACACCGAGCGTTTTTGGCATTTTCCTGCCTCATAGTTTGCGATGGTTTCAGATTCTTTCTGAATACCGTGATAACACAAATGACAAACCGTTCGGCGAGAACATGCCACATTGTTCTAGATAGCAGCAAAGTCATCGAAGCTACTAGAATAGGCCCCATTGTATTGTATTTCCCCCCCCCTTAAATTAAAGAGCCATCCATATACGGACTTCTTTACAGAGATATTATACTAGACAAAAACAGGGGTGGATAATATAAACAATAAACATACATAAAAATAAGCATATGAGTATCGTAGTCCTTTCCCTTACAAGTTTGCAATCTTAGGCTAGGTCTCCAGTGGTCACGGCTGCACGTGCCGTGCCGCACCGCAAGGCACAGCCCTCTATGGGGCAGGCCCCAGTCAGCGTACGTGCGTGCGCGCACAGGGCGTGATGTGCGACCGCCTTGGCCAAAAGACAAGATTTTGGCGCAGCTGCCGAGCATTGGCCACGTCATGGCAGCGGTTCAGCCAATGAGGGCGAACCAGCCGCGTGACGTCCCTCACTGGGGCCTTCGCCTAACTGGTGTGTTTGGGGCATACAGAGACAGTACTGAACATTTCAAGACACACTAGCTTGTATGCAGTGCGTCAAGGTGTCATGTTACAGTGCTATCAAAGTGCTTCATTATCAAGATTACTTTTCAGGCATTTTTTAAAGATTGGAACAGAGGGAGAGTGTAAATAGTGAGGTGTTTCCAGAGTCAAGGGGCAGCGTGAGAGAAAGATTTCAGAAGGCACAGTAGAAACCTGTGCTACAGAGAAAATGGTATGTAGCAAGATTTAAGAGCATAGATACAGTATATAAGGTGGGCCAGATGCACAACGAGTGTTGAAGGAGAGGAGGTAATGATGTATGTGATAGAGCAATGGTGGGCGCGGGGTTTGCAGAGGCCCTGCACGCTTCCTAATACATTTAAATTAATGCCAGGGGAGCTGCAACAAAAAACAAACAAAGATGCCCAAAGCTACTTCCAATGTGACAAAAATACACAGTGCAATACCTATATATTCTCTTGAAAAGGGGTCATTTAGTTTAACCCTTTGGTCAAAGCATCTTAAGCCTGCTGCCACTTTCAAGGCATGACCATAGCAGGTCCTAACACTCCCTGAGTTAAAATTCTTATTTACCTGTATAATTATCAGAAGAATGATCTGCAGATCAGATTGGACAGATTGGAAGTAGCTTTGGGCATCTTTTTTTGTTTTTTGTTGTATACATTTAGCCACGCCCACTAGCACTCCTTTGGACACACATATATATATATACACATTATATATATATATATATATATATATATATATATATATATATATATATATGTATATATATATATATATATATATATATATATATATATATATATGTATAATGTGGTAATGTTTGGGGTCTCAGAGCTTGTTGGGAATCTGTGTGTGTATTAACTATGTGTAGCTGGTCTCAGCTGCTTGTGGGAGGGTAGTGGCCCCTCCCCCACCCCAAGGTTTAAGCTTGCCCCTCCCCACTTTCCAAATTGGCAGGTCAGTTTCATTTTGCCAGGTTACGACAGATCCAATGCAGATCCGTGAGCTGGGGAGGGTATTTGAACAGGGGAAACCGCACTTTAAATTTTGTGTCATTGTGCTTATATTGCTGCATTATACAGCTATTCAAATGTTCTCATCCTTTAGAGGACAAGTTTAACTAGCTTTAGCTAAAACTAATGGTACTTAGTAAAGTTTTGAGGTACTTACCTCATGACTATCAAGTCCTGGACTGCCTCCTATTCTATTTATAGAAATATGGGAATTTAGCTAAGCTGTTTATAAACAAAACTCAGCATCCAGTGTATCATGTTTACCTGTTTTTTTTCTAGCGCACCATCTTGCCAACATTGAATGGGTTAAGCCCTTAGCTAAAATCCAAAGTGCAAAGTATGCTTCCGAACCAGATGTGATGAAGTTTTAGGACTCTGGTTTTACAGGTGTCAGACTGCGCTGCTAAGCCTCATTAACATTACTGTCACAGCTTGGCAAAGCAAGCAAAGAAATTCTCCAAGCAGAGAAGGGCACCAAATAAATAGCAGAAGGATTCCCTTATATTATAGATCATCATTTTGTTTGTGGATTTCCCACACTAGAAAATGGCAATTTTAAATATGTACCGAGATATAATCAATCCCAATTCATAATTTGGGGTTTCAAGTTAGTAGCACTGAAGTTAATGATTTAGCAATAACTCTGGAGCTGCACAAAATAGAACAGCAACTCAATGCAGTTTGTTATTTACAGCTGACTGTTTAATATAAGTAACAAACCTGCTCATGTTTGAGAACAGTTAACAACAATTATTTAATGTGCTAACTGCTAGGTTGTCTGAAAATAAACAGTGTGATTATTTGGTATTTGTTATTCACATCCATTATGTATTGGGAAATGCTCAGTGATTTAGATATTTGTAGGTCTTCCCCATATATTTATAACATGTACCATTGATGTAAGTTATAACTTTTTTCCGTACTACATCAAGAAGAAAACAGTTAAGTAAAAATTGCGCACTACATTTTTTTTCTCGTGGCAGGTGCGCTATGGGTTGGGGGTGGGGGGGTTGCTCCTTTCATTTGTCCTGGGCCCCATGAATTCTGTTGGCAGCCCTGCCCACACAGACATCTCCGTACATGTAAGACACCCTTAATGCCCTATTATGCAATGGTGGGCTCCGGGGGCTTACTTACAGTTCTCATATACTTATACGGATTCATTGTACCCAATATATTTGAGAAGCACGATTGTCTCCATTCAACCAAAGGTAAAAGTGCACAATGACTGCAGGATGTTATTTAAAGCTCATCTCCTCCAGGATTAAACAAATGCATTCTAATACGATCATTAATGCCCATCCAAGTAGACTGTATAAACCGCTTCATTACAGCCCCTTTCCTCCAATGAAAGGGTTAAGAAGCCTGAAGAAAATGTGACTTAATATCTCAAATAGATCATGGTCTACCCCACATTGTTGCTTTCCCCATTAAACCCCAAACTCGTCAATGAAAGAGGGTGAACACGGTCCAGATAACAAGATCAGCGATACTACTTGCAGAAGCTTCAAACCACAAAAGGAAAAACAAAGCTTTATCTTTATTGCTTTGTCGGGTCCCCCCCCAAAAAAAATTGTTATCAAAAAATCGCCTTCAGTCTCTTATAATGACTTCCCAGTCTTGCATGTTCCGAACAAAGATTCATTTTAATTAGTTTTCTCCAAACAGCTTATCCCAGTTATTGCACAGAACATGAGCGATGGAAAGAGGCTGACCCTGTGTATACAGAAAGATATGGTAATTTGCCTCTCTAACTCTGCTATCCTTGCTGATAGCAGCTACAGTACTTGAGATGTGCAAGAATGCCAGGTCTTTATAATATTCCTCTTTCTTACCTCTTGCCTAAACACAATAGTTTCCATCTCTGTAGCATTTCATGGTATAAAATGAAATTCTAATAAACTAAAAACGTGAGTTATTTCAATATAAATGAAAAGTATAATAAATAGGGGCTTTATTCACTTGCTTATAAAGTCATTTAAATACTTTCCCCTCCGGTTGTATGTTTAAATAGCATATTTTCACATGGTCAATTTGCTGAAAATTGACTGGAAATGCATAGATTATTATTATTTAATCCCATCTGTAATAAAGGCTTTGAAAGGGCACCAAAAGGGTTCAACGATAGCAGCATAATTGTGATGTTGTCTGCATGCCAGTCTTTACAGGTACCTGTTCAATGAACTGTGAAGCCATCTTCCCCATGCTTGAAAGATTTATGCTCAAGAGCAAGGGAATAAAGCTTCCAAGTATACCGAGTAGGTGCCACATAAAGTTGGGTATGTTTGCGATGCTCATATTGCCCTATTATAATTGGATAAACGGAGGTACAGGGAGAAAAATATATGTTCTCAAGATCAAAAGGTCTTTACAGGCAGAATGACATGACTTCCTATATTAAACACTGTCTTATACCTCGATAAAATCAATTTTATTAACATAATTGGTGTAGTTTAAAATAGACATATAGCCCAAAGGGGGGCTATGTCTATACATATATATAGTTTTGAAGTTTAACAGTTATCCGCATCCCCTTTTGATATCTAGGTTGATTGTGGAAATGCAAGTTAATAGATAGAGTGTTGGTCCTGGGAGTTTGCTTACTCCCTCTAGTTTGATAAAGTTATCTTATATATATAGTTTATTTTTGGATGTATCCAATATTTCATCTCTGTCCTTTTAAGATTTATTATTTGTATGTTGTTCATTCATCCGGCTATTCGTTTTCAATTGTTAGTAGGAATATGTTTAAACTGCTTACAAATAGGCTCTAGTGCTTTATGATTGTCATGTATAATGTTGTCCAGCAATGAAACAGGGTTACATTTGTGAACTGGCCAATCACAACAATAAAGGTGATATAAAGGACACCCCTTTTGACCATTGATTATACCCCTGACGAAGTCCTTAGTGACGAAACGCGTAGGGCGTTTCCCAAAGAGGCGAGTTTGTGGCTGACATTACTGCACGAACGGAGAGAGTACCTTGGAGCTGTTGCTATTTTGCTTGGGACTGCTGTCGCTTCCGGTTTTGCAGTTGCCTGCTGGTGAGCAGTGAGAGCTGTGGGAGGTGTATCTGGAGGGAGTCTCTGACCGTGTTGCTGATTATTACATCATCTGGCTGCGGGGGCTCCAGTGCACCTTGCTGAACCAATGGATACACCAGAGGTGGCACCAACGGGATAGGCTGATACATTCCCTTCACAGCTTTAAGGCGATTGAGTATATCTCATAAATGCTATTATTTTTACTCTGTTTGTGAGTGCGCTTTTTATATTTTACAATCCCATAAATACTGTTTTATACTTTATCACACTAGGAGTGCGCCTGTTTTTTCTTCTTGTTTTCTGCATATATATACATATATATATATACACACTCGATTGTCAGTAAGCACACCTTAATAAATTAAGTAATGGCATATATTAGTGAGTACACGTCATAGATAGGTAACAGAGATATACTTCACCCAAACCCAAGGGACTAGAGAAGAAGAAACAGTAAATTCAGGGTCCTGCAAAAGCCTGATGAAAGTTCCTTAGAACCGAAATGTTGGCATGTCTATTTTTGTACAAATATACTATTTTTGACCACTTACCTGGATTTGTTGTTTATCCTCTTCTCCAATACCTTAGATTTGGGTGATGTAGATATATATTTATATATACAGGTAAACCCCGTTATAGCGCGACTCGTTATACCGCGAAATCGGTTATAACGCGGTTTTCACGTGGCTCCCGTTTAAAAAAAAAAAATTTAATTTTTTTTTAAATTTATTTTTGCACACATTCTCACTGCACACACTCTCACTGCACACACTCTCTCACTGCACACACTCTCTCACTGCACACACTCTCTCACTGCACACACTCTCACTGCACCACTGCACACACGCACACTGCACACACTCTCACTGCACACACTCTCACTGCACACACTCTCACTGCATACACTCTCACTGCACACACTCTCACTGCACACACTCTCACTGCACACACTCTCACTGCACACACTCACTGCACCACTGCACACACTCTCACTACACACTCTCTCACTGCACACTCTCTCACTGCACACTCTCTCACTGCACACTCTCTCACTGCACACTCTCTCACTGCACACTCTCTCACTGCACACTCTCTCACTGCACACTCTCTCACTGCACACTCTCTCACTGCACACTCTCTCACTGCACACACAAACTGCACACACTCACTGCACACACTCTCACTGCACCACTGCACACACTCTCACTGCACACTGCTCACACTCTCACTGCACACACTCTCACTGCACACACTCTCACTGCACACACTCTCACTGCACACACTCTCACTGCACACACTCTCACTGCACACTGCTTACAGCACACTGCACACACTCTCACTGCACACACTCACTGCACCCACTCTCACTGCACACACTCTCACTGCACACACTCTCACTGCACACTCTCTCACTGCACACACTCTCACTGCACACACACTCACTGCACACACACTCACTGCACACACACTCACTGCACACACACTCACGGCCCACACTCACGGCCCACACTCTCACTGCACCACTGCACACACTCTCACTGCACACTGCTCACAGCACACTGCACACACTCTCACTGCACACACTCTCATACTGCACACACTCTCACTGCACACACTCTCACTGCACACACTCTCACTGCACACACTCTCACTGCACCACTGCACACACTCTCACTGCACACTCTCTCACTGCACACACAAACTGCACACACAAACTGCACACACTCTCACTGCACCACTGCACACACTCTCACTGCACACAGCTCACTGCACACTGCTCACACTCACTGCACACACTCTCACTGCACACACTCACTGCACACACTCACTGCACACACTCTCACTGCACCACTGCTCACAGCACACTGCACACACTCTCACTGCACACACTCTCACTGCACACACTCTCACTGCACACACTCTCACGGCCCACACTCTCACGGCCCACACTCACGGCCCACACTCACGGCCCACACTCACGGCCCACACTCTCACTGCACCACTGCACACACTCTCACTGCACACTGCTCACAGCACACTGCACACACTCTCACTGCACACACTCTCACTGCACACACTCTCATACTGCACACACTCTCACTGCACACACTCTCACTGCACACACTCTCACTGCACACACTCTCACTGCACCACTGCACACACTCTCACTGCACACTGCTCACACTCTCACTGTACACACTCTCACACTGCACACACTCTCTCACTACACACACTCTCACTGCACACACTCTCACTGCACACACTCTCACTGCACACACTCTCACTGCACACACTCTCACTGCACACACTCTCACTGCACACACTCTCACTGCACACACTCTCACTGCACACTGCGTACAGCACACTGCACACACTCTCACTGCACACACTCACTGCACCACTGCACACACTCTCACTGCACACACTCTCACTGCACACTGCACACACTCACTGCACACTGCTCACAGCACACACTCTCACTGCACACTGCACACACTCCCAGCACACACTCTCACTGCACACACTCTCACTGCACACACTGCACACACTCCCAGCACACTGCTCACAGCACACACACAGCACACTCTCACAGCACTCAGCTCTCACAGCACACAGCACTCACAGCACACAGCACACTCTCACAGCACACAGCACTCACAGCACACAGCACTCACAGCACACTCTCACAGCACACAGCACTCACAGCACACAGCACACTCTCACAGCACTCAGCTCTCACAGCACACAGCACTCACAGCACACTCTCACAGCACACAGCACTCACAGCACACTCTCACAGCACACAGATCTCACAGCACACAGCACTCACAGCACACAGCACTCACAGCACACAGCACTCACAGCACACAGCACTCACAGCACACAGCACTCACAGCACACTCTCACAGCACACAGCACTCACAGCACACTCTCACAGCACTCACAGCACTCACAGCACACTACACCACACCTCCCACTCCCCCTCCCTACCTTTGGTGTCGGCTGCTGAGATCGGAGCGGAGCTGGCATCAGGAGGAGGGGGGGGGGTGTCGGGAGGAGGGGGGGTGTCGGGAGGAGGGGGGGTGTCGGGAGGAGGTGGGGGATGAGTGTGGAGCAGGCTGGGACTCGGAGGGCCGCGTGGGCTATGCCGAGGAGGGGGGGTAGGTGTGGGGGCCTGGGGGGGGAGGAAATGGATGCCGGTGGTGGGAGGTAAGGGGAAGTTTGCGGCTGGACTCGCCATTGCTAGGGGACGTGTAGGGCTTCCGGCCACCTCTTCCTTCCTTCCTTCCTTCCCTCCTCACTCCCTCTCTCCCTATCAGGCGCGCGGCGGCAATTTTTTTTTTAAAATAGCGCGACCCCGGGTCTAGCGCGGTCGGATCGGGTGGCCCCCGAGGACCGCGCTATAACGGGGTTTACCTGTATCTATGTATATCTATATATCCAGTAGATACATGCATGTATAGATATACATACATTGAGAAGGTTTGCCAAAAGGACTACAGATTGGCTCATCTGTTCCTCACTTCCCAGAAATTTGCTCATGGTTACAATATAACATACTCTAAAATAAAACTACATATTCTACATATTCTCATTCATGTCCTGTTCATCTTAAGGCTGCGCTTATAGTGCCGGTGACGGCGACGCCATGCTACGGTCGTTGGAAAAATCAAATTAAGATGACTTCCAGCGATCGCGACCCTGCTGTCGCTCCGTCGCGTCGCTTACACTACAATCGCACACGACGGCGGCAATGCATTTGTTTTGCCGCGACATCGCGTCGCCTGCACTATAAGCGCAGCCTAATTGGTCTCAACTTCCACAATAAGCGAGGTTTGAATAGCTGCTCCGCATTGCATTGCTTTGCAGTTGAAGCGTGTTCCAAATAAACACGGTGTCTACTCTTTTTTTTAAGATTAGTTAATTAAGAGGTTGAACATTTTTTTTATTTGATCCTAGAAACCAGAATCTGAACAGGGACATGACATTTCTATGGCTTTCATTAGAAGCTGGATAACTATATTGTCTCAACAAGGCAGAGTTACAGTGCTGCTCTAAAGAGATGTGCAATGGCCATCTTTAATGATCCCTTACAAATATAATTTTACGTTAATGTTTTGTCTTTCAATTAACTAGTGCTGGATTTCACAATGAAGTAAGAAAGAGAAAATGTCATTTCTAAACTAATGTTTTTTTATTTTATATAAATTAAACAGGATTGATGGTTCAATAGGAAGATCTCCGCTGGGAATTAAGCCATACAGCACTTGGAAATATAGCTAGCAGTTCATAATTTAGATTGCAAATCATTCTGATTTTAGGTTTGAGAACTGAAATATTAGCATTTAACAGACTCTGCCTAACTAGATGATTTTAAAAGCGTGCTGTGAATGGTCCAGCAGCTTGGGATGTGTTTAATAGGAAGTTAAAAAGGAAACAAGAATCATCCATATGCCTTTTTGTATGTGTTAAATAAAATAAGACTGTTGCTTTTAAGATGTCTGTCACTGTTCTCTCATACTGTAAAACACAAAAAAAAATCAGCTTAATAAACAAATGTGAAAGGTGCTTTGGAACATTATGTGATGCTAACTAAAAATCATGTTATGCTGTATAGCATTATTGTCCAGTTGGCTTATTGGTGGTGCAGTCTGTCCTCTGTGGCAGGATCTCCTTAAAATTGCCATCAGCATTAATCCGAATAGAAAAAGAAGAGATTAGACGCACACATATAATATAAATGTCAACTCAGACCATTTATTGGTGAAACGAGAGCAGTGCACAATGTTTTGGTGCAGCCAGAAGGAACTGTTTGTACCCCAAAATGTTGTGCACTTGGTCTCGTTTTACCAATAAATGGTCTGAGGTGACCTTTATATTATATGTGTGCGTCTAATCTCTTCTTTTTCTATTCGGATTAATGCTGATGGCAATTTTAAGGAGATCCTGCCACAGAGGACAGACTGCACCACCAATAGGCCAACTGGACAATAATGCTATACAGCATAACATGATTTTTAGTTAGCATGTGTGAATCTAACCTCTTCTTTTTTTTTTTTAAATTATTTATAGCATTATTGATGTCTTTGCTGCCAGAGGGACCAACAACTCATTCCAGGACAAAGGTCCCCCCTTTTATTTAAAGCTGGTGACCCTAATGCCAGCTCTTTAGTAGCTGCACAGATTCACTACCACACACTGATACACAGATGGACAAACTAATATACTCAGTACATTAATTTCATTTTTAGACAAACTAATATACTCAGTACACACACACACACACACACACACAGTTATATTCCATTGAAATTGTTAGTCTGTACGGTTTTGCTTATATGGGTGCTATGGGAATTAGAAGAATGTACTTGGACATGTTGTGAATACAGGTCTGGCAGACACTCTCTGTTCTTGGGCTATATGTACCTGGACTATAATGACACGTTATCCAAGAGCCCTGGATAGTACAGCCAAATATATGACTCTGCAGTGGCTACACAAAGGATAAAGATTAAAGGTTTGTAATATTCCATATCAAGCATATCCAGTAAGGGTTGGTAAGTAATATCAGTACAGACTCTCCCCTCCTGTGTAAAAATGTCACCCCTGATCAAAGCAAGAGCCAGGGGTTACCTCTGTTTCCTGTGAAACTCTCCTCAAACTAGAGGGCTCCCCAATACCACAGGGACTGCTTGTTTTTTCTGGTGTCCGGAGTCTCCTGCTTTAACATATGGGGAACACTGTGATTAGGTCACTTTGGTCATATGTGGGACTGAGCCTTTAAACCAGGGTTCTTCAACTACTTTTCCAAATGGGTTGGATCAGAAAAGAAAAGTAGAAGGGTCACAAGCTTAATGTAATGTAATTGTTGATGCTTTGAAGTACTTCAAAATGATTCTACTTCAACATTTTAATTTGCAAATGAGTTTCAGTGTGAAAACTTGCACTTAGCTACATAGGCAACTGGTATGAAAGCCCAAGGGCCAGATTTGCCTAACATGCTACCAGTGGAGTTCTGCTTTAGGCTGTGCTTATAGTGCCGGCGATGTCGCCTGAAAACAAAAGCATTGCCGCCGTCGCGTGCGCTTATAGTAAGCGCGACGCGACTGCAGCTACGCGAATTCTTGAAGCCGAGAAAATTTGATTTTTTCAGAGGCTGTCGCTACGTGACAGCCTCTGAACCAATCAATGGCCAGGTCACCGAAAGTTAAATTATACCTTCGCGGGTAGCGACAGGTGATGTCACCCGTCGCGTGCACTATATGCGTGGCCTTAGGATAAGGAGAATTGACTCAATTATGCTTGCAGCTTCCAAAGTTTGTGGTATGTGTATTTTATGATTTTATGTTGTTAACTTTCAAGTACTCAAACATTTTTGAGGGAAATATAGTAAATTAAGATATCTTAGAACTGTTTTTATTTACTTGATGTTTTAATACACCATAGAAATGCTAGTATGTAGATTAATCAATATCAAACATCAGCAAAAAATATAGTTTGTGCATTTTAATATGTGTCACAGATAGCACCTATAATTTAATGAGGACACGTCCATCCAAGTATATAGGTCTGTGATGTTACAATCTCTCCCTTCCATAATATTTTTAATCACCTTTTTTCAAGGCTAATTTTTACCTCTAGCATGCCACAAATAAAACTAGACTTGTCAGAGTACCTAATAAGGGTCCCAGTTATCCACTGTTGCGGCTGACGGGCTCTGCCAATGCTAATTACGCTAATTGCTGTGCGTGTTATTATTTTTGCCAGGCTCAAGTGCAGCTGTTTTCGAGATTGGCAGCGGATGTTACATTGCTGCTAATTTTCTCTCCATTTTGCAAGCTTCCAGTAGGAATTCTTCTAAGTGCTTTTCTGGTTGCAGGGGAAATAACAGCAAATGAACTAATCATAATAAAAATGCTTACTAGGGGCGAGAAAAGGGAAAAGCCAGTTAGATAAGATGCTTAGCTGTATGAGTTTCTTTAAGCCTTCCTATGGTAAAAAATCCTGCATAGTATTGGATTGCTTCTCTAGGTCTTCCTGTTGTAAATAATCCTGCAGAGGATTGCACTGCATCTCCAGTTCTTCCTTGCGGTGAAGAATCCTGCAGAGGATTGCACTGCTTCTCCAGTTCTTCCTTGCGGTGAAGAATCCTGCAGAGGATTGCCATGTCTATCATATTTTGTGGAAATAATCAGTTTATGTTCAGGGTTTAGTGTCCATGGGTGAGCAATATTATTTTGTCCTCTGAACAGATGGTACTACAGATGTAGCCAAAGTTATTGCAACCAGTGGCACGCTGCAGCAGGACATACAGAATGCCTCAGCGGTAGGAACGGTCATCCTTTTATATCAGCTGCATGCAAAAAAGGGTATGGGCTATAACGCTATCTCACCAGGATGAGCGTGATCACCTATCGGGCAACCACGTTAATTTAAAGTCAGTTAGGGAACATATGCAAGTGGTTTGGGATAAACTGCAAAAAGGTGCTAGAGCTTGGAAAGATGGCGACGCCTTTTGTTGAACCTCCACTAGGGGTTTACAGGGTATCAAGATGGTGCATAAAAAGAAGCATGATACATTTAGTTGTTACATCATTAGTCTTATCTGAAAGGGCTTCTGTCAATGACGCGGTTGTGGGCAGTCATCAAGTCCGCTAAAAATATTGGGACCATCCCCAAAATGCCAAAAAAATACAGCATATTCTTAGCACCTACTCCCTGCTGGAGTTAGCCCCACATTGCCTATGTATAGAATGGCCATTATAATGACTAGGAATTACATATTGTACATAGATAGGTAAGATAAGCTTAACCAACATGGAATAGGTGATACAAAATTAACTATGACACTAGATATTAAGGGTTAATAAATTAATGAAGGTACACTACCTATGCCCTTGGCTACCTTAGTGGATAGTAAGGCAAACTTACTAACTGCTATAGCAAACAAGGGGTTAACCCCATACCACCACCAACCTAACCTTCCCCCCCCCCATGCCCAGGGTTGCCACCACTCTGGGTATGACCCAGAGACTATGGGTTTTGGCCAAATATCTCCAGGCTACGGGTTTACCTTGTAAACCTCCAAGTGGCAGCGTCCTCCGACATCCTCAGCATCCTCCCGGCATCTCCCCCCTGCAACTGCTGTCAATATGGCTGTGTGGTGTCCAATGGAGCTGCGTTGCATAGACAACAGGAGTGCTATGCGACGTCATGCGGCGCCATGATAAAGTGGCATCATGTGATGCATTGGCACTAAGGCGTCCCATTGCCATCGCAACTTGTGACGTCACATGGCATCCTGTTGTCATGGCAACTTGGCGCCGTGCAGCCACATTGACAGCAGTTGCAGGGGGAGGTGCCAGGAGGACGTCAGAGGATGCCGGGAGATGCGGCCGCCGAAGGTAAGAACTCAATGTAAAAATTTAATCTCCGAGTTAGCCACCCTCCCGGGGCAACTACCTCACACACTCCCTGGTTGGCAAAATCTGTGATGGCAATCCTTTACTAGCCACTTAGGTAGCCAAGGGGGTACATCGTGTAGTTTTATTAATATTAACCTATTTGATGCCTGTGGTGTACCTTGGTAGCTACAGGCATCAATGGGGTTAATGTAATTTCTACCATAGGATCATGTAATAATTTATATTGCATAACCCTATGGTTGAAGTATGACATTACCCTCCCCCATGATCATGATACTGTAATTACTGCATTATTATCGGTTCTGTTAACTAGTGCTAAAATATCACATCCCAGTAAATATTACCGTAATATTGATGACTTGGGTCATAAAATTGCGGTAATATGACCCAGTATTATTTTGTTCCCTGGTGCGGTATTGACAGAGCTTAAGGATTCAAGGCCCCCGCAGGGTTTGCTACATGTCATTTATAATGCAATAGATTTAGTGAGAGAGGTGGTAAAAGAACTTTGAAGGTAAATACTGACATGCTGTAGAATCAGTGTTTCAACCCAGATTGTTTCCATGTGTCGGGCTACCATTTTAAGGTTACGTTCTTTGAAGATTTGTGTTCGCCAATGAGTTGTTCTCTTAAATGCTTTGATTTTAAAATGTTTAGTTCGTTTTTGGATTGGGTCATGCGGTGGGAGTTTCGTAGTGCGTTTGTGTCACATTACGTACAGTAGATGCTTTCCTATATATTAGCCCAAGGCATTCTGATGTATGTTGACGGTAATTAAAGACATTTACAGGTAAGCACATGCCAGCGTTCCATTAGCGCCATAAAAAACAAAGGGTCCTTCGACAGTGCTTACATTTCTGGGGATCGAAATTGACACAGAGGAAAGGGTTTTCAGACGTCCTGTGGATACAATCGTGGAGCTGAAGGTTTTGGTGGGAAGGGTTTGGGCAGTCAAAAACTGACGTTGAGGCTGCTGCAGTCATTGTTAGGGCGACTCCATTTTGCGTGCAAGGTGATGCCCATGGACAGGATATTTCGTAGGTACCTTGCTGTGTCATTTCTATGAGATGAGGGAAGCGCAGATTCAAAGCCGAAACGAAAAAAATAAAGAGACAAAATATAGCGTAATATATTCCCACAAGAGTCTGTGTGCAGAAAGTATAAAAATGGCATATGAACTCACATTTCCCAAAAGGAAAAAGAGCGTGTGATAACAATGGCAATTTCAGAAAAATGCACATTTCAGTGCACAAACTCAGATCTCCCATTCAGCATGCTCACTGGTCTAAGTAGTATGTACCAATCTCAGGAAAACAGGGGTTCCAGACAATAGTGCAGACGGTGTAATAATCATGTAGTATGAGCATTATAAACTTCCAAATGTGCTATCTTTGGAATCATATTGAATATGATCTGAGTTTAAGCCCTGCTGCACATCCCCACCCCATCCTGTTGCTGAAATGGCAATTGTTATTACATGCTGCTTTTCCTTTTGTGAAATGTGAGTTCATAGGACTTGCTTTACTCTCTGCACACTGACAAATGTGGGAACGTATTACGTTATATTATCTCTTTATTTGAACATTTTGGCTGTGAATATGCGCTCCCCTTATCTCGAAGAAATCCTGCATTGGAAAGAACATTGGGAACGTTTTAAGCTGCATTACATTATAATGTTCACCTTTTTAGGACACTAAATACATTGGGCCTCATTCTTGTAGCTCCGACAATCAACTTATCAAGGCTTTTGAGCAGCTATCGCAACATTTTGCTAGCTACATAGCTATTCTGAAAGCCTCGATAAGTTGGTTAAATCACACGGGAAGGCCTTTTTTGGGGATTTCTCGCTCCTGGCCACACACCGCGTGGGAGCAGCAAAACATCTGGAAATCGCAAATATTATGATATCACACTACTCTAGTGGCTCCAATTAGATCATCGGAGCTCTGGAATTGCGTGTTTATCAAAAATTAATCTTGCCAGTTAAGGGTGGCGTGATGGGATCTGTGAGCAGGACTTGAAAAAAAATGCATTTTCCTGCATCGGATTGATGTCGGGGGTCTCCGGAGCTGATACACATTAATCAGCTCTGGAGACCCCCAGCATAAATCCGATGCAATAAAAATACATTTACAGGCAGCTTCATTACTTTACCGGCTAACCGCTAAGTCAATGAAGCAGTTAACTACCAGGGCCAGGTTTGTTGTGGGTAGCAGGGGTAGGTGAAGGTGGTATTTGGCCCTTAGTGGATGTGTTTAAGCCTTGCGGGGGGTTGCGGCACAACAACCCTACTACCCACCTATTATACCCCCAACAACACCCCCCCCCCCAACACATACAGTACAGTAATGGGCAAAATTACTATTATCCAGATATGGATAATAGTGCATTTGCCCATTCAAAATAAAATATACAGCAGCATAAAGTAAATAAAACTTCTACTTACCCCTGCCAGGGTGAAGGGTGTCCTCATCACCATGCTCCGTGTCCACGTCCTCTGTTGGCAGGAACACAATAATAAAAAATACATTGTTTTGTCCCCTAACCCCTTAATCACCTTAGTGGTTATAACCGCTATAGTAATTAAGGGGCTAACCCACCCTCCCCCGGTACCCACCAAGGAGGCTAACCACCCACCCTGGCACAAGTACCCCCACCCTCTACCCATTGATTGCCAATCTGGTAATATTATCACTATTTCTGTTTATGGGATAAGCATCTGGATTCATTACATAATTGTGTGCTGGTTATTGCTTTTCATTATATATATATATATATATATATATATATATAATGTATCCCCCTGAGGAAGGTCCCATTCTGTAGGACCGAAACGTTGGGTTTCTGGATGTATTTTTGCTTTCACTAATACACTTTGATTTTCAACATTGAGTGCTGTCTCTTGTTTACCAATCCTTGGAACGGTAACGTATAACTACATTCTCTATATGGGACGTGCACCTGTGGCTTACCAGCACCTATTGGAGTGCCAAGTGCCTTATCTGACTATATATATATATATATATATATATATATATATATATATATATATATATATATAAACAGAAAAAGAGAGAGAGCGCACGCCCCATAGCATAACACTGTGTATTGAATATGAAAAAGGGAAAGGAAGGGGGGGGGGATGGAATCACACTCACAAGAATAAAATGGTAAAAAGGCAATTTGTGATTATATCACCACCATCCGGTTTTGTGCTGTAGAATCTCGCCTTTGTGGGCTCCCTCAGGGCTGCCTGTGGAAGTCACAGCTCACCGGATTCCTGGGGTGCCATTTGCCATCTGAATTCAGTCCAAGGACTTGGCTCTCCACTACGAATGGCCGCCGTATGGATCCCACGCTGGATGTGGCCTCGTGTGCGTGCGAAGCGTCGTAGTGACGTAATCGCGCTCTCAGAGTCCCTGACGCATTTCGTCACCGCTGGGAGACTTTCTCAAAGACTCCTGAGTCTCCCGCATGATGTTGTGTGGGGATTGCCAACCCAGACAGGCAGCTGAGGTAGTGTACTTGAGTCCTACCTATATCCAGTGCAGTGCCTCCACATCATCAGGATCCCTGCATCCGCATGGGGATGATTCTGATGAGGATCTCCTCTGTGGTGCCTTCCTCTGCAGAGTAATCCCAGACTCACACACGAGGGTATCTTTGATCAAGGTCATCTTTATTGGCATGGTGGTATGGGCCAGCTGCCCCTCACAGCTATCAGCTTAACCGCTCATTCCTTTGCTGCACTCCATCTGGAAAGTTCCTCCTTCTCCTAATGGAGTTGCTTTCCACCTCTCCCCTTAGGGAGATTCAACAGCTTCTCTGTCTCTCTGCTCAGAGCTGCACAGACTCACAGCTAGCATGAAATTACTGCAACACTGTTGCAGACCTTCACGTGCCTCTCACTGAACAGAGGCAGCACAACAACAGGAAAGTGAACTACTAACTTTAGGCAGTGCTGTGTCTTATATCACCTCAGGAACAGGCACATCTCTGATGTCACTAAGGGTGGACACCAAGCATGTTGTCACTTCCTTTGGGACATATGACACCTCACCAGGGTGTGAGGGCAAACCTCCATGATGACTACTGGCAATCCTGCATACTTACCAGGTTTACTGCCAGCATGAGAAAGAGATATGTACACCAATTTTACACATGGCTACATTCTCCCCCTGGTGCAACCCAACGGCCCGGCTGGGATCTAAATTTGCGGAACCTTCCTTCAGGTAGCACTGCAAAACAGAACAATACACATTACAGTACATATCTTCATCATAACATAATACAGATACATCCTAACGTAGGTGTATTACTCCCTGATGGAGTATCCATTACTGGTACTACCATACCCTCTTAAGGTGGCCTGCGCACAGCATGGTCCACTGGGTTTAGAGCAGCAATGCTATAACCCTCTGGGTGATATACTGGACACGCACAATAAGCCCATAATTCTGGCATGGATACTAGTGGACTGAGAGGATCATGCCCATACACTTCCTTAAGGCACTTCCTGGAAATGTAAGCTATCCTTTCTGCTGTCTCAGTATACCAATTTTCATCTGATACTTCACGATCCCAATTTTCTATGGAACTATCAGAATCCCAATTTTCCTCCCCATCACTGGTCCCTTCATCAGTACTATATCCCCTATCCTCATCAGTGGAACCCATTTCGAACTCAATTTCTCCCTCCCATGGATGGTGAAAATAAAGTAACAACTTTTGGCGATCCCTGGCAACCCTTGCCGACACTGGGGGTACATAGGGGGTTCCCCGGGCAATAGGCACAATATGAGCAACATTACCCAAATCCCCAGAAGACACTCCTGTGGACCCTGTGGACCTAGAATTGGACCCAAAGCGCTTAGGCCTACATTTTATATTAGCATTGCAATCAGTATTACTCGTACAAGATGACTCTTTTCTCCTATGCATTTCCCACCCCGCTCCCTCATCGGATGTAAAGCAATCACCCTAGTCCAGGTTCTCCCCAGTCCGTTCATCAGCGCTGCCCTGTGACTCCCCAGACCACCCTTGGCTCGATCGGGACCCCGAGGGAGACGTGACAGGGGCAGGGGCTTTAACTATGGCCGGGGGTTGGGCATAGGGAAATACTGCCGGCATACGCGGGGCTACGACCCGCAACTGTTTGCTACCTTGCCCGGTACCATCGGACAGGCACTCCGGTTCACTCGTGTCCTTGTTCCATCCGGTTCCGCTGTGCCCACCGGACATGATGTCCTGGATTTTGCAGGATTCGCTGCCGCCATCTTGCGTTGGGCTCCCAACCGGAACCTCTTCCTCCAGAACGACATCCGCCGGAAGTGATGGTTCTGCTCTCCGCTCCGCTCGGGCCTGGGCTAGGCCTTCCTCCGCCGTTGCCACCACCGGCGCCTGGGGATGGCAAGGATGTCGCTTACCGCTCCATCGGCTCGGGATGGTTCTTCCTCCGCCATCGACACAGGTAAGTGCCGATGTAGTGGTCCGCCGGTAGGCGCATCACCACCGCCGTTAGGGTCGCTTGTTCCTCTTTCGAGGAGCTGAACTCCGACTTGGGGAGTGGCACTCCCGCAGGGGACCGACGGTGAGGTTCCGGGTTTTCACCGCGTTTGTAGGCCCTTTTCTCTTCAGGCTCCGTTCTGATCATTAGGAGCGATCCCCATACTCCGGGATCAACAGGTTCTTTCCGGACCACGCACGGGGCTTCAGCCGTCAGCATGGCTGTGTCCGCTCCCGCCTCCTCGGTCTGCCCTGGTACGAAGGGCTGCATGGCCCCTAGGTAGTGGATGCCACATTGGGGACACCTTGCCGTGGTGCTAGCTTCTCCGCCGGGTAACCTGCACTGCATGCACAGGCACCGCAATGTCTCTTTGTCCCCAGCCGTGACTACCAGGAAGCCTCCTGGCAATAAATAGGGATATACCCCAATGTCCATCTCGCTCTTTGTAGTGCTGGTTACGGGAGACCCTTTGCGCAGTGGTCTCTCCTGTTCACCAGCTCCTCGCACTTGAGGGACAGGATGCTTACATCCAGCTCCTCCCTCAGACAACTCGGGTCTCGCTTGGCAGAGGTAGAGACCCCTCCCCCTGGTGAATATTTGGGGAGGGTCCCACAAGTTAATTGGATGCCCCGGCACAGGGGCTGAACTTTTCACAGTCCTGGGGGGCGCGGCCCCAGGTTTCGCGCCATACCCCCCATCAGGGCGGGGTTTTCCTGTTGGCGCCACTCCTGGCCAACTCTCTGCAAGTCCCGCATTTGCAGAATTTTCTGCAACTGGCCCACGCGGTCTCCCAGGGAAGCTGGAGCCGCCATTTTAATTTGCATCGCCAATCTCTTTAGCAACTGAGGTAGCTTTTTGTGTGTTGTACGCTGACTGGAAAGCAAATTCACCATTCTCCCCACACATTATGACAATGTCCTCCTCGCTATCATCCGGAGTAATACTCCGCGGCCCTAGGCAGGACCAGAACGGTGCTGCCATAGCCTTGGCACCACTCCACAGCAGGCTCGTGAAAGTCATTTCCGTAGCATGCTCTTCACCCGCACACACGCCATGTGCGCTCTCTCCATTAGCCTCCGTCCACCATCTTGGACCTTCCGCACCGCGCAGATTCTCCACTTTTGCGGTTGCCATTTCGTTGCTGTACTTTCGATTATTGTACATGGAGCTCCTCTCTGCGGGGAAGCTACCACACCGGTACAATAAAGATTGCCTTGATGCACCACCTTGTGTACCTAATGTAGGCTGGACTCGTGTTGCACTACCTCAGGCTAGGCTCACTCTCTCTGTGTCTGCTGTATCTCCTTCCTCCCAGTCTGTGCTCCCTTCGGTAAGTGGTCTGGAATGGGCTAGAGTACTCTGGCTCTTCCATGCAGTACTTGGGCGTCTACCTACTGTTGGCTAGCCTAGCGCAGACCCTCTCCAGAATCCCTGACCACGTTAACAGGCTATCCCTTTAGGCATCCTACCAACTAGCACTGCCTCAAGGTGACTAGGACAGTTATAGCCCGGCTATAAACCCCCAACTCCTTTCAGGCCCCTAGGTCGTCCCTGTGAACTGACAAACTCCATCAGCCCCCTGACTACCCCTAGGTCCGTCCCAACACAGCACAAAGTGGCAGCAGACACTCTCCCTGTTTTCCAGTGTGCCTAGCAAAAGCCTGTCCTGTTGACAGGTATCTCAGCAGCGCCTCCAATTGTAACGGATTTTCTGACCTAGCCTGACCCACCCAATCTCACATTGGCCCCTGTTGTCTAACCAGTCCCCATTACATGGTTGTGTCTGGTGGTGCACCTGTTGGCAACAGGACTCCTGAGTCTCCCGCATGATGTTGTGTGGGGATTGCCAACCCAAACAGGCAGCTGAGGTAGTGTACTTGAGTCCTACCTATATCCAGTGCAGTGCCTCCACCTCATCAGGATCCCTGCGTCCGCATGGGGATGATTCTGATGAGGAACTCCTCTGTGGTGCCTTCCTCTGCAGAGTAATCCCAGACTCACACACGAGGGTATCTTTGATCAAGGTCATCTTTATTGGCATGGTGGTATGGGCCAGCTGCCCCTCACAGCTATCAGCTTAGCCGCTCATTCCTTTGCTGCACTCCATCTGGAAAGTTCCTCCTTCTCCTAATGGAGTTGCTTTCCACCTCTCCCTTAGGGAGATTCAACAGCTTCTCTGTCTCTCTGCTCAGAGCTGCACAGACTCACAGCTAGCATGAAACTACTGCAACACTGTTGCAGACCTTCACGTGTCTCTCACTGAACAGAGGCAGCACAACAACAGGAAAGTGAACTACTAACTTTAGGCAGTGCTGTGTCTTATATCACCTCAGGAACAGGCACATCTCTGATGTCACTAAGGGTGGACACCAAGCATGTTGTCACTTCCTTTGGGACATATGACACCTCACCAGGGTGTGAGGGCAAACCTCCATGATGACTACTGGCAATCCTGCATACTTATCAGGTTTACTGCCAGCATGAGAAAGAGATATGTATATCAGCTATATATATATATATCAGCTATGACCTAAAGTTATATATGTGTGTTTTTGGGATATGGTTGGGTGTTGTTTGGTCACGGACAGACATTTGAAGTTTATCAGGTCAAGAGTTTGCAACATTAATGTATTTATGACTCTAGAATCTACTTATTTAAGTAGAAACATCAAAGGCCAATTGGCTAAGTCCTTGAAGTTGAATGTTAAAAAACATCTGCATCAGATATTACACAACATATATAAAATTTGCAGCCATGAATAACTCCTGTTTGATTTTGGCTCAATACGGATATTGAAGATATCTTGTCTATGGCTTAACTTTAAATAGTATTTATAATATTTTTATCACACAGGTTTCAGGGTAAAAAAATTAGCGTATCAACTTATGTCCAGCTATGCGGCCGCGCCCGCATGAGTGCACTCCTGCAGCTCCAGCGATCTGTGAACTTGGTTGAAGGAGATTGGGGAGGCAATGCGGGGGTGTCACGAAGCTGGTTCGCCCTCACTGTCTGAACGAGCTCACATGACGTCACCCGGCAGCCGTCTGAGAAGACAACATTTATTGTCTTCTCAAAACGCTTCCGTGTCAACACGCCTCTTTGCCTGCAGGCGCACAAGCACTTGGCTAACTGCTCTAGCCAATAACAGAAGTGGACTTGACGTGCGCACGCAGCAATTCTTGCACTATAAGCTCAGCCTTAGACCAGGAGTGTCGAATTCCAGTTCTCAAGTGCCACCAACCGTTCACATTTTCAGCATATCCCTGATTTAGAACAGGTGGCTCAATCAGTAGTCATTCATTATGACTGAATAGGAATATTCGAAAAACCTGTCCTGTTGGTCGCACTTGAGGCTGGATTTAGATACCCCTAACTTAGACAATTAGATCTGGGAATGGACGAAGTCTCTAGAAATGTTTCTTGATGATATAAGATTATTTACAAGTTTTAAATGACTTTAACAATTAATCATGGCTAAGATTTTCTAAGCGGCGCAACTGCTTAAGGCTGGGGCCATGGCAGCCTCCTCCCGTGCGGAGGCGGTCAGAGGCTGAGGGAAAGCGGGTGCTTTCCCTGGCCATGGTGGACGGTCTGTGGGGAGCGTTACTGGGGGCGTTACACTCACGTGACCTGTCTGTCGCACGGAGAAATTAGTTTAACTGATTTCTCACTCAATGCGCGCCCCTTCCTGCTTCCGCGCGGCCGCGCCTGCACAAGGCAGTCTGTTCGCTCAGCATGCGGACGCCTCCGTACAGTCTGCAGTACCATGGCCCCAGCCTAAGACATCTTCCAGCGCTGGGAGATACCTACTGTGATTTCTGGCACTGGACGGTATCTTATTGTGCTCAATGCGCATAACCAGATTGGAAGCGCTCCAAGACTGAAATTCCTTGCACTTGTGTTGTTCTCCTTTGTTAATTGAATAAATTCCTGTTTTCTACCTTCACAACGCTGGCTTAACTTAAGCCTTCCGAGAGCTAAAATGTGAGGGTAACAGATATGAGGTAAAATTAAAAGGATTATTCCACAGATATACGGTAGGATTGGATTTCTTGGAACTCGTATAAAACTTTAAACATGGTTAACACATCCAGTGTTTTGACAAGGCATGCTGCAGAAGTTTGGTTACAGTCCAATAATTACACAGCCATGGAGATACAGTACATGATTATCAAAACAACTCATCTCCTTTGGTATTGCATTTAATCACTATATATATGACAGCCTAAGAGACCAGGCTTGTCATTAAAGGTCATGTGAAAAATGCAGTAATCAAACATCATTGCAGGTGTGAAAGAGGAAATGTCACTTGCTGCTTAACCCTCTATGTTTCCACTAAACTTCAAAGCAATGTGTAGCAAACACCTGCTGCACTGCATAAGGTGACCAAATTCATGAAGATATGTCACTTCAACTGCATTATTGCATGTCAGACATTCGTTATATGGTTACACATGAAAATTAATGCTTGTCTGTTTTTTTTAATTGAAAACAAAACATAACCTCTTTGTGGGAGGGAAAATTGAAAATCTATGACAGTAACCCAACACCTTTGGTGCCTTTTCTGCTTATAATTAAATAAAATCATTATCTGTTGATGGATCATTTAAACACATTCATCCAAGATCCTTCTTTGCTTACACCAGATAAGAAAGTTTTTTTAAAGCTTAAAGCTTTACAGAGTGGCATTAATACATTTTTGGTCTCCTCTACAATTTTTTTAAAGGGCTCAATAAAAAATACAGTAAATATAGCTTCCACTGGGGTGGCCTTGCGAGCCCACTCCCCCATTTCACTTACATCCCCCCCCCTCCTCTCACACACCTCTTTGCTCTTTCACCCCCCTCTATGTCTCTTGCCCCTTCTCACACTCCCCCTTCATGCCATCCCTCCCCCCATCTGTTTCTCTCCCCTCCACTCCCTCCCTTCTCATGCCATCCCTCCCCCCATCTATTTCTCTCCCTCCACTCATTCTCTCCCCATCTCCCCTGTCTCTCACTCTTCTCGCAGCCCCCCCTGCTCACTCCACCCTCCTCTCACTCTCCCCTTCCACTCATCTCACCTCTCACTCACCCCTCCTGTCTCACTCTCTCTCCCCTTCCCTATCACTTTCCCCTCATCTAATGCTCCCGTCCTCTCTCACTGTTCTCCCTTCTCACTCAATACCCTTTTCTTCCCTCACTCAATTTCCCTTCCTCTCAATCTTCCTTTCCTCTCACGCAATCCCTCTTCCTCACACATCAACCCCTTCTCTGACAACGAAATCTTCTAGTTGCAAAATGAAATCTTTAGAAATAGTCTTTAGGCACAATTTCCCAGGAGTGGGAGTTGTGTGCAAATAAAGCAAAAAACAGTCTTTGGATAGGGGCGCCTCTCGCAAGCCCTGTTTCTCCTCCGCAGCTGCTTACTTCGTTCGACCGCAGTAGAATTGGTTCTAGATACCTTAGTTCTTATGAACTCTTGACTTGGGTTACGATGTTGCAAAGTTTAAAATCCAGCTTAGATGAATCTGACTACCGATCGGCTGCAGGGATTTTTATGCCATAAAAATCCCTATCTCGTTCGTGGGAATAATATCCCTACCTATCCCAGGGCTGCCCTTACTTGGCAAAACCTGGCAGAGGGATTCATAGTTTGCTAAAGGCATTTGCGAACCTTGCACCTTTGCCGCTTAGCATACCAGACCAAGCCCCCTTCTCTGGCGACATTTTGTCTGAGTTGGCCGGACATCTCGACCATTTGCTAAAATGGGGAATGAATGAATTACCCCTCCCCACTTCACACCTTCAGTCAGCTAATGCTTTAAACTACGGGCTTTTCCAGACATCGGGGAACCAAACCAGCGGGGTGGCTTAGAATCCCTAGTTACATATGCATTGCTCACCTCTCAGGAATTTCCTGCCAAACATTTCTAAAGTACCGCAATTACAATCGTGAGTGTTTCCCTCTGTTCCGGCCGTCTGTAGGAAAATACCCTTATGCCCATACTGTTAGAACTATTAAAATAGGGGGACTTTCTTTCATTCATTTTTATGAAACTTTATAAAAATTGTATTATAACTTCTTTTTTTTTAATGATTTTACTCCCTCAGCGCTCACAGCAAATCTCAGCGCTCTAGGACCTTCCTACCAGAAGTTAGCTAAACGCTTATGAGCTGTGCTGCAGGTTACTGGGTTTTAAAACCATTTTTTCTTTGCGCAGTTACAGGGAAACACTGTTATAGAAATCCCATTACTCCGCCACCTTATACCTGGTGGGAGACACACAGACATTTTTATTAAAAGCACGGTGTTACTGCCATTACTGGATTGAAGAACTGACAATCACAAATCCCCAATATAGCTCAGGGGCACCCAGCCAGGCATAATACCTTTATTTACTGCCTGGGTACCCCTTCAACATCACACCCCCAAACCCCCATACACTTTAAATACCCCTAATCTCAATCCCCCCTCCCCTGCTCTAAGAATGAATTTTACCTGGTGGGGTAGATAGACTGCTCCGGTCCTGGCTGTTTTGGTGTGGGACAGGGGAGGTGGGAGGTGAACAAGCTGCAGACAGGTCTGCTAGGTGACTAGGTGACGACTGGTCTTACTGACTTCTGGGTGAGGAAAAGAGAAGGGAGAGAAGGGATGGGCCTGTCCTTGCAGCAAACAGAGTCCTCTGCACCAGTAGCCGGATGCAGGAGTTGGGCCCAACCTCTGGCTGCTGTCGGGCTCAATTTCCAGTACTGGATGACTGGGTCCCCGGCACTCTTGGACCCTCTGCATTGCGGGGTTTAGCGAGATTCTAGTTACAACTCTAGTTTTACATGAAATTTGTTTGTGCTTTGAAATTGTGTCTATTAATGAAAATAAAGCTAATTTATTTTCTTAGCCTTATGTTGCGATGTGAGTGTACAGAGCACTGTAGATTTTAAAATCATAGTCAGTACTGGCCCCAAAAAGCTTGCAATCTAACTACTTTTGCCAGAAGTATATGGAAATAAAGTTATTAATTCAAGCTCACAATGTGCTTGAACACTGGGTTCTTTCACTTTGAATCACACATGGTTGATGCATCAGTCTAAATGTAGGATAAAGATGATTCCTATTAATCCTTTAATTGCCAGACAAGCCTGGTGCAATGGGCCATCCAGGATAGAGACAAAGTAATCACTTGTTTAGCAATCCAGCCTCCGATGATGTGAATGGAAGGGCCCTCCTTTTCTGCTCAACTCAACTTCACCACTCCTGGAGAATGGTGAATATTATCTCCTATAAAGAAAAAAGCCATAACATTCTTAGAATGTCATAAGTGGCTACCAGTGTTCTTGCCTGTGTGATGTTCTAAGAGCACTAAAAGAGTTAATGGAAAACTGATGTGAAGAAGGGACATTAGTGGTATGTATCCGCTTTTAACATGTTCAACATTAAGAAATATTGGGGGCTACAGTATGTATCAAGAGTCACAACAGATGCTTTGCTCCATAAACCGGTGCAAATTGCTCAGATGTCACTTCCTTTACCACAACGCCTGCCTTTCCAATACCAATCCAATGAATTCTCCAATTGAAGATTTGTCCATAAATGGGAATGATTAATTATTAATAAAATACTTGATGTAATTTAATTAATTATTTTTTTTTTTAAATAATTAAGTCAGTCAATAATTATCTATGTTCTTCAATGTGTATGGTATGTTCTTCAAGGTATATATGGCTTTTCAATAAAGGAAAACTGTATTTTGTATGAAATCGTGAGGTAAATTTTTTCTAGGATTTTCATTGGTTAGATTTTGGAGGAACATGATTGGTGCACTGAACTTCACTTTGATTGGAAGGCTGAATCATGTGATCTGGCTATCGCTGCTGGAAAACAAATGTGCCCATCTCCTCAACTGTTTCCTGCTTTGCAGTAGCAAGCGGGGAGACCGTTGCATTTGGTATAAGCAGTTTTCAGTAATGTATAACACCTGTTTTTGCGCCGCTTGGTGTCTACAGGAGACACCACGGGCGATTTCTGGTATAATCACAGCCTTAGCTTTGGATATGTACTTTCTATCTATTTAACCCTTTGGGTGCCCTATGGACATAGTTACTATAAATGGAAGAGAGTTGACTGACTGAGCACATAATGAATATCATATATATCATATATCATATATATCATATATATATATATATATATATATATATTGTGATGCCTACACCCTGTTGCAGTCTCTTTTAGTCCCAAATAACGCTGTATTTCTCTATACTTGGGGTTTATTTAGAGGGATTAAATAAACAACGGGCCCATCGTCCCTTTAAGAAAAAACAAATAATAAAATCAAATCCTATTTCCATTAGGAAAGCTAACTACACATTCAGCTCCAACCCTTACTAACCCGGATGGATAGCTAAGCTCATTTCACCCCAAACAGATATTATATTGCTGAGCATATAACGCAAATAAGGGGTTGGCTTATCTGTAAGTCCAGGTGTTGGCACAGACGTCCCTGCTTCGGCACAGCTCTCTCTCAGCAATGTCACTCTTTACCAGCTTCTTTTAACCAGCTTCCGTTAGCTGGGGAGCTCCTCTGGGGAAAACCAGTCTCCTAGTGCCTTGCAGCTTCCAGCTTTTTAAAACACTTCCTGACTATTAAGAGTAGGCTGATCTAGCTTCATTAGTTAGCAGCTATTGGTTTATCCTTGAGTAATTAACTCTGCGCTGCCAAAAGTCCTATAATTGCCCTATTCAGCCCCTAGAGGACAGCGATGGCACCACATTATATATATATATATATATATATATATATATATATATATATATATATATATATATATATATATACTGCTAATCTTTAAAATTGTTGTGATTGCTTTAGCTCAGTATTAGTAATTTTCAGTTTCAGAAGTGCTTACACTCTAATTTAAATGAAATGCTGGGGACTGTGCGAGTCCTCTGTAAATTCCCTTACCTTTTCTGACAGCTTCTGGCTATGCTTCGCCATGTCAACACAGCAACAAATGACACCACGGGCTCACGTGATGGCAACGCAATGTCACGACCCCCGCGCGGCATTTGACGCCGGAGACAAGATAAGGGGTGGCGCGAGCAGGGGGGAGTGCAGGCAGGGGTGCGCAGAGGAAATAAACTATATTAATGAACAATTGGTTAACTGAGGAGGAATTTCATAGGCAGCTTGTTAAAATTGAAGTAAATAAGGCACCTGGCCCTGATGGCATACATCCAAGATTTCTTAAGGAGTTAAGTTCAGTAATAGCCAAACCATTACATTTAATATTCAAGGACTCCATTTCCACAGGCTCAGTACCACAAGATTGACTTAAAGCAAATGTGGTGCCTATATTTAAAAAGGGAGCTAGATCACAACCGGGGAATTACAGACCTGTAAACCTGACATCAATAGTGGGGAAGCTACTTGAAGGTTTAATACGGGATAATATTCAGGAATACCTAATGGAAAATAAAATTATTAGTAATAGTCAACATGGATTTATGCAGGATAGGTCATGGTAAACTAACCTTAATAGTTTATTTGAGGAGCTAAGTAGGAATTTAGATGAGGGTAATGCAGTTGATGTGGTCTACTTAGATTTTACAAAGGCTTTTGTTACAGTTCCACACAAGGTTACTGTACAAAATTAAGCAAATTCCACCCCGTAAAAATATTTCACCTAGATTGAAAACTTGTTGAAGGATAGACAAAAGAGTTGTCATAAATGGACCTTTTTCAGGTTTGGCTAAAGTTGTGAGTAGAGTACCTCAGGGATCGGTACTGGGACCCCTGCATTTAAACTTATCTTTTAATGACCTTGAGGTTGGCATAGAGAGCAAAGTCTCCATCTTTGCTGATGATACTGAATTATGTAAGGTAGTAGAATCAGAGCAGGATGTAATTTCTCTCCAGAAGGACTTGGAGAGACTGGAAACTTGGGCAGTTAAACGGCAGGTGAGGTTTAATCTGGTCTGTAACTGTTACATACACATATAACGTATAATATATTTAACTGTGCATGCAATGTCTTGTATATAATGTATACCCTGCTCACTTATGTAACTGTATTTGTATCCATGTCTTATTTGTCATCTTAACTCTATGCCCAGGACATACTTGAAAACGAGAGGTAACTCTCAATGTATTACTTTCTGGTAAAACATTTTATAAGTAAATAAATAATACAGATAAATGTAAGGTTATGCTTTTGGGGAACAAGAATAAACAGGCGACTTACAAATGAAATGGGGATAAATTAGGGGAATCATTGATGGAGAAGGATTTAGGAGTGCTTGTAGACAGCAGACTTACCAATAGTGACCCAAGTCATGCAGTAGCTGCAAAGGCAAACAAGATCTTATCTTGCATTAAACGGGCAATGGAGTAAGGGAAGTAAACATAATTATTGCCCTTTATAAAGCATTAGTAAGACCACACTTTGAATATGGAGTACAATGTTGGGCACCACGCCTTAGAAAATACATTACTGTATGCAACTAGAGAAAGTGCAGAGAATGGGGGTGGATAATCTGATTTATGAGGAGAGGCTTGCAAAATTAGATTTGTTTACATTAGAAAAGAGGCGTCTAAGAGGGGATATGATAACTATATACAAATATATTCGGGGAAAGTAATTATTCATCCCAAGGGCTGGACACAGGACACAGGACACAGGTCATCCATCAAGGTTGGGGAAAGGAGACTTCACCCGCAACAAAGGAAAGAGTTATTTCCAGTAAGGGCAGTTAAAGTTTGGAATTCATTACCCATTGTGACTGTGATGGCAAATATAATAGATATGTTCAAAAAAAGTTGGACATCTTTTTAGAAAGGAAAGGTATACAGGGATATATAAAATAAGTAAACATGTGAAAGAAGGATGTGTTAAATGTCCTTAATTACATCTTTTCTATAGATTTACTCCAGCATAACAGAATCCAGCATTCACGTCGTTGCACACAAAAGAAAACGTCTATTTTGAAAATAATTACTTACGTACAAAAATATTAAGAATGGCAATGATGATGTTTCAAATAGATTATGATATTCTTTAGAATCGTTGCACATAGTAGCTTTCTTTCTGTTGGTATTCTCTCCAGATATTAACACATCTTTCTCTGCATGATGTTCTCATTCTCCCAGTCTCCGGCCTTCTGTTCTCTAAGCCTCACTGCTGACTTTTTATCCAAATAGAGCCATCAGTCATCCATCTTAACTTTAAATGTTATATCCTAACATGGTTTTTACATACAGTACTGATGTCATGTGAACTTCTTCTGAACATATAAGGAGTTTAAAGCTTCTTGTACTTAAATGGTTACTTCAGCATATCTTCATTGTTTAAATGGCATCTAACTCAGCTTGGACCTAGTGTTCAGTTGCTAATAATCACTCAGGGTCATCAGAGCAGTTTAAGCAATTTGAGACCATAGTATGACCTTTTGTGTCAATTCTTGTTATTATAATAGACTTCACATGTAATGAATCTAGGAGAGCTACAAAAATAACCTTCAAACTCATTCCAGTGTTAAAACACATCTTATAAGTTATAAGACATCATTTCAACAATTGTCCTGAAATCATTCATTCATATGCTTGCATATGCTTAACCTTCTTTTTAGAAAAAGACCATTTCTTACAGGATATTAATCCAGGGATTATCTGATTGCCAATTCTTGGAGTCAGGAAGGAATTTATTTTCCCCTTTATGATATATTTCTTTGGGGTTTTCTGTTTGCCTTCCTCTGGATCAATATGCAGTAAGTATGGATATAGGATAAAGTTTCTGTCGTCTAAATTTAGCATACGTTAAACATGATGGACGTATGTCTTTTTTCAATCTTATCTATTAAAAAAATTGAATTAACCACTGCACAGTCACCTTTGTTGCCACATCCATTGGGGCTACATATAAGAACTTGTTGTTCCATATGTATATATGTAGCCAGGTCCCCTCTGCGTGCCTGCTGCCCGCGACCCCCCCTCGTTTCCTCCGCTGCCGCGGGTCACTTGATGGACCCGCCGGCACTTCTGGAGGGTGGGGGCCAATGCAGGGAGCGTTTGAGCGTCCCGGCGGTTCTCGGCGGCTCCCGAGCAGGGCGCCGCCATCTGCATTATGTCACGCATGCGCAGTAAGCCCCGGCGGCCCGGCAGAGTTGCGCATGCGCAAGAAGGAGCGCACGAACCATAGCCTACCAGGGAAAGCTCTTAAATGTGACTACAAGTCCCATGAGCCTCGTGAGCGGCCCCATGACGTCAGGGAGCCAATAGGGCAGCAGGAGTTCCCTGCTTTGATAGAAGTAGATACATTTCGCGCTGAGGAGCCCACCCTAGTCTGGACCAGGAAGAACTAGGGGAAGGAGGTGAGTGCAGGGGTCGTGACCCACTGCATTAGGCCAGCAACCCCCTAGGCCCCAGATAGGTCCTGGACCCCCCCCAGCTTGTGGTGCTACAGGGACAGGCCCTAGGTTAGGGACCCTG
The DNA here is from genome assembly GCF_040206685.1 of Ascaphus truei. Taxonomy (NCBI): domain Eukaryota; kingdom Metazoa; phylum Chordata; class Amphibia; order Anura; family Ascaphidae; genus Ascaphus; species Ascaphus truei. Next base: position 51,898,063 of record NC_134488.1, on the reverse strand, counting down.
TCACATTAGTACTAGTGTCAGATAGGGACACAGCGGACGCTGCGCTCCCCGAGAAGAGACTTAGTCTCTGTCTCTTTAGCACAGACTTGCGCCCATCTCCAGGGTGGGATCGCCCCTGGGGACCCTTGTGCGAGGAAGCATTGGATGACAGACGGGATCACCCAGGGGCAGATCCTTTTTGAAGTTGATTGCTGGCCCGAGTGCAGGAGCGCACAGCAGGTACCTTCCTAAGTGCACCAACGTATCATATATATTATCATTACACATAGTGGCAGCGCTGACCATGGGACAAAGGAGTTAGGCTGTGGACATGGTGTGGGGATACAGGGTGGTGGGAAGGTACGCTCCTAGTGGAGTGAAAGACACTTTGGACTGGGTTATAAACTGTGGAGTTACCCCCTAGGGGGAGTAGTATTAAAGTGTATATTATTCCTGCATATTATATAAACTGGTTATATACATCTCTGTGTATGTACTTATTATATATGTGGGTCCTGTGTAGGCAACCTTCTACATTCCTATAACCCTGCACAGTTTGAGCTGAAGGACTCACTCCAGGTTACCAACAAGCGGAGGCTCAGGCTCTTGTGAACCTACAGGTATATGCACCACACCTGGTAACACATAGGTTTCCACCCACCCACACTATATCTGTGATTGGGATAGAGGGAATACCTGTTACATATATGTAGTACTGTATGTACAGTATGCGCTCCAGAATGCAGGAGGGTAAACTCCAAGCTAGGAAAGCAGCTAAGGTTTGTCAGTTACTGCTGGTTGCAAGGGCTTTAAAAAAAAACAGTCTGTTTGACAGAACTGAGCCTTACCCCAGCCAGCAAGGATGCTGGTTGGTACATGGCCTGTTGTATGGACCAAGCCCACAGCCTGAGAGGATCAGAGAGAGAGACTTCAGTTGTTGTCACTTGCAGAGGTAAAATGGCTACATATTGGTAAAGAACTTAGCTCTCCAATCTCTAGTTAAGTATGTTTGTTAGTGTTTCAGAAGGAGCTTGGTATTTTGTTCCTGTTCAGTTTTGTGCCCTTTTTGTTGATAAACCTGATACGTGAACCCTACGTTTCCTGCCTTAATGTGAGAGAAAAGACCCTGCAAAGTGACCGAGTTGTCTGAATATATATGTATATATCAGTCACAGAACCTTTTAAGAGAGGTCATTACAGTATTGGAAGATGTGGTAATGTCGCAAAATCAGAGGTTGGTATACATTCTGTGTAATTTTTTGAAGATATTCATTTCCGTATGCCTTAGGTGTATTTCCCAGCCTTTGGCGTAGCCGAAGGGCAGCTAAAGGGTGTGAGCCATTTGCTGCCGTTCGCTGATGTTTGGTGATGTTAAAGCTTCTCTATTTCAATTTGAAACTCACCAGCCCTTTTATTCCCTGTACCCAATTTTCCTACTCTATCTGTCCATGAAATGTCTGTGAATTGACTGTATTACCTCTGTTTTTTTTTAATGTAACCATGTATTGTTATAACTCTGTGCCCAGGACATACTTCCTGGTAAAACATTTTTATAAATAAATAAAGTAAAAAATAAATGGTATGTTATATCTTAATTAAAAGCATTGCTATCTTCAGTAAAAATCAAAAATAAGGAAAGTATACACACCTACTTAATGATCGGAAGGAAAATAAATGGCTATAGAGAGGGTCACAGAGTAAGCAGATGAACAGATAGACGAGAGGGAGCTTTGTATCTCGAATAAAGAGAAAACAATGGAAGAACGATCATTGATGCCACCCAATCAAAATCTTTGCCATGTACTTTATATTTCATTAAAATGTTAACCCCTTCAATGATGCAATACACTTCACAGTAATGCAGTGTAGATCCCATCAGAGGGGGGGCAAATAATAAAGGCATGAAAAGTGTGCATGTATTATATATTATGCTAATAAATTAATTTCAGCAATTACTAAACTGCAGATGCAGCCACCAGTATCCGATCACTTGCCTGGGTAAAAACTAAGGCATCTCACAGTAAATGCCTCAACATTTCTGTGTGATTACTAATGGCCCATCGGATTAACACAGCAGGGTTCCCTGCAGTCCCATTCCGTTTGAATGGGACTGCAGCCCCCTCCCCCCCGCTCTGTTAATCAGATGGGCCATTAGTCTGGCTGCAGAAATCTCACAGAAATGTTGCAGTTTATTGGGAGATTGCCCCAGATTTTCCAAGGCAAGTGATCTAATACTCATGGCTGCTTATGTATATAAAGTTAAGATAGCTATATATGGTAAAGTACAGTAGACACATTCAACAGAGATACAGACTAAGGTACAACTAAAGGCAGGATATATTTTGTTTATGGATACACAGTATTGCATATAGAAGATCTTAATATGCTATAAAATTACAATACATTCAGGGAAACACTCCAAAATAGCATAGTGTATACAGGGTGTAACAGTGTACATACAGACAATATACATACATACATACATACATACCGTGTACAACAGCAATACAGCAATAGCTACACAGGAGACATAGTTAAAGCAGCAATACTACTTGTCACCTTTTTTACCCCTCATTTTATATGTAAACAGAAAACTCAAACAGGAAATGATGCAAAGATCTTGTACTGCTTGGGAGGTGGGCTAAAATCAGCTATAGAGAGCAAAGGATGCTTTAAAACTCCTTAAGGAAGGCAATAAGAGTTGAATTAAAAAAAATGTTCACTTTAATAATACAGAACTGATTTTTTTTTTAAACATACGATTTCAGATGTTTTGCTGCTTTAACATCGGGATCCAGTTGTGCAAAAGTCTGGGATGTGGTATGCTCAGATTCTGGAGTTATATATAGAGACAGAATACTACATATACTGTCACGGCCCCTTTACACCTCCTACATCCCTGAAAATATTCGGGGATGTTTTCCGTTTCTAACGGACTTGGCCGCGTGTCAGCCGCATTTCCCGTTCAGCGCTAATGGCGCTTAACATTGAAAGCAACCGCGGCGCCGAAAACGGCTGAAAACATGCCGCATCTGCTCGCGATTTTAAAAATCGCGGGGAAACGGCCGCAGGTGATTAAAGGCGGCCGCCACTGTACAGTCATGTGAAAAAGAAAGTACACCCTCTTTGAATTCCATTGTTTTACATATCAAGACATACTGTAATAACAATCATCTGTTCCTTAGCAGGTCTTAAAATTAGATAAATACAACCTCGGATGAACAACAACATATGACATATTACACCGTGTCATGATTTATTTAACAAAAATAAAGCCAAAATGGAGAAGCCATGTGTGAAAAACTAAGAACACCTTATGATTCAATAGCTTGTAGAACCAACTTTAGCAGCAATAACTTGAAGTAATCGTTTTCTGTATGACTTTATCAGACTCTCACATCGTTGTGGGGATAATTTTGGCCAACTCTTCTCTAAAACGTTGCTTGAGTTCATTAAGGTTTGTGGCATTTGTTTATGCACGGCTCTCTTAAGGTCAAGCCACAGCATTTCAATCGGGTTGAGGTCTGGACTTTGACTGGGCTATTGCAACACCTTGATTCTTTTCTTTTTCAGCCATTCTGTTGTAGATTTGCTGGTGTGCTTGGGATCATTGTCCTGTTGCATGACCCAATTTCGGCCAAGCTTTAGCTTTCGGACAGATGGCCTCACATTTGACTCTAGAATACTTTGTTATACAGAGGTGTGTCCAAAGGACATTCCAGTCTTGTGGTTTGTTTAGATGCAACTTTGCAAACCTAAGCCGTGCTGCCATGTTCTTTTTAGAGAGCAGAGGCTCTCTCTTAACAACCCTTCCAAACAAACCATACTTGTTCAGTCTTTTTCTAATTGTAAAAACACATAAACCGGCGCCTACAAGAAAATAGAAATTATAGCCTGACCGAATATAGTCCAATGCAGCTGGGATGAGATCCAAGGTAGTATCTTCAATGAAGTCTCATAGAACAACAAACAAACATTAAAGACGACAACATAGAAGAAAAAAAGAGAAAAAGATCATAGTGCAACTAAAAACAAAAAATCACTGATAAGGTATGTAAGAAATTATAGCAGTTTAATACAATGAATAAAAATAAATATAAAAACAACAAACACTTGATTGTTGGGCAAGAGACACTTATAAAGCAATGGCATCCAGTGGGGATAAAATTGAAACCCTACTTACAGCAAGGCTGATAAATGTAAGCCCGTAGCACAATGTCACTATCCAAATCAGAAGCCTGGGAGCAAGATGTCACAGCTCAGCCTCCTGGAGCTCCACACCGCCGGAGAACACCGCTGGCCACACACCCAAGAGTCAGCAAGTGAGCAGGTAGTGAAACAGGCAACAGCCTGAGCCCAGTGCTGCCGGGGGACTCACCGATGCAATACACGCAGACCAGAAGGTCTCGCGATACTTGGTGACGTCACCACTAGAGGCAGGGGAAATCACGAGCAAGTGCCGGGGAGCTCTTAGAGCTGAGGCTAGGGACAGAAGGACAGACAGGCTATCGGGGGAGAACGCCAAAGTCTCTGCCAGAATAAGTCCACCCTACGCGTTTCGTGACGTCAGTCACTTCATCAGGGGCATGATGGGAAATAAAAAAGTGCCTGCATATTTTTACTAAAACACTAGTTAACATATTAGCATAAAACAGTAATAAAATACAACCATGAACAAGCAAACTCATACCAGTGATAACAAGCAATAAAATAACATGAATAAAATAAAATAATAAAAAATAAAAAAAAAACACTAGGATAAATAGAAATGTTAGTAGACACAATAAACCTGCTCTTAAAGAAACAGTACACAGAAAAAACATTAAAAAAAATGACATTTCAAGAGACTCCAGAATATAGGAAATTGCCAGTACCAATAGACAACAAACAGCAAATAGGAATGTTACTACACATAGTGTCAATGAAAAAGCCCATAGTACCAAATTACTTCACCAAAAAAGCAGCTAGATCGAATTCAATATTCAGACCATTGGGGGATAATGTTTTAAGTTCATATATCCAATATGACTCACGTTTACTAATACCATTAATTTTATCTCCCCCTCTCCAATTGCCGGGGTACCTTTCGATAGCCTGACATTAGAGACCAGTTGGATTCTGTTGGTGATGGGTTAAAAAATGATGAGACACGCTATGTGTGGTTAGGCCTTTTCTAATATTGTATATGTGTTCATATATACGTCTTTGGTAAGCCCTTCCCGTACGGCCAACATATTGCAGCCCACAGGGGCACTGCAATAAATAAATAACGTATGCAGAATGACAGTCAATATATGAACGTATATTATATATCTGACCGGTAACATTGGAGCTAAACGTAGTTTGTTTGGAACTGTATTTGCAGGCAGTACAATTATTGCAAGCAAAAAAGCCTTTTGGATGTAATTCCACATTTGATATCTTAGATAGATTAGGGCAAGTAGGGGCCAACCTAGATTGCAAATTAGGGGCCTTCCTAAAGACAATTGAGGGTTTAGGGGGAAGAATTTGGGCCAAAATGGGGTCTCTTAAAAGAATAGACCAATGATTACACAAAACCTTCCTAATATATGGTGCCATGGAGGTATACTGTGTTATAAAGGACACCACATTATTTTGAGTGGAATCACCCCTATCGTTCTTGTATTCAAGAAGGCCAGCCCTATCAATGTCATATACCTGTGACATTGTCTGAGAAAGTAGATCTTCTGAATAATGTCTATCCAAAAATGTGTTTTTTAGTTCATTTGCCTGAGACGCAAAAACCTTATCATTTGAGCAGTTGCGTCTCAGGCGGATGAACTGGCCCTTGGGGATATTGCGCAACCATTGAGGATTGTGATGACTGGTAGCCATCACATAATTGTTGGCCTGCACAGTCTTAAAGTACGTTTTTGTACTTATATGATTATTGACAGAACTAATATTCAAATCTAAAAAATCAATAGAAATAGGATCAAAGTGACATGTGAACTTAAGATTTAACTGATTATTGTTGAGGTAAGAAATAAAAAAATGTAATGATTCAATACTGCCATTCCACACAAACAAAATATCGTCTATGTAGCGAAGCCAGAGCACCAGGTTTGCCCCAAGGGGGCAGTTATTCCAAATGCAACTCTCCTCCCACTGCCCCAACCTATTTATGGGGCAGTGGGAGGAGAGTTGCATTTGGAATAACTGCCCCTTATTCTGGCAGAGACTTTGGCGTTCTCCCCCGATAGCCTGTCTATCCTTCTGTCCCTAGCCTCAGCTCTAAGAGCTCCCCGGCACTTGCTCGTGATTTCCCCTGCCTCTGCCTCTAGTGGTGACGTCACCGAGTATCGCGAGACCTTCTGGTCTGCGTGTATTGCATCGGTGAGTCCCCCGGCAGCACTGGGCTCAGGTGTGTGGCCAGCGGCGTTCTCCGGCGGTGTGGAGCTCCAGGAGGCTGAGCTGTGACATCTTGCTCCCAGGCTTCTGATTTGGATAGTGACATTGTGCTACGGGCTTACATTTATCAGCCTTGCTGTAAGTAGGGTTTCAATTTTATCCCCACTGGATGCCATTGCTTTATAAGTGTCTCTTGCCCAACAATCAAGTGTTTGTTATTTTTATATTTATTTTTATTCATTGTATTAAACTGCTATAGTTTCTTACATACCTTATCAGTGATTTTTTGTTTTTAGTTGCACTATGATCTTTTTCTCTTTTTTTCTTCTATGTTGTCGTCTTTAATGTTTGTTTGTTGTTCTATGAGACTTCATTGAAGATACTACCTTGGATCTCATCCCAGCTGTATTGGACTATATTTGGTCAGGATATAATTTCTATTTTTTTGTAGGCGCCGGTTTATGTGTTTTTACTGTGTTTATTGGTTTGTGTGACCTCATTTTTTTCTGGCAGCCTCCACTTTAATGTTAAAGTGTGTATTTATATGTATGTTAGTCACTTAATTGTCACTCATTATTAATATTTGCATTAGCGCTGTTCCCACTGCCCTTCCCCTTTATCTTTTTCTAATTGTACTGTCATGAACTTTAACATTTAACATGCTAACTGAGGCCTGTAGAGTCTGAGATGTAACTCTTGGGTATTTTGCAATTTCTCTGAGCATTGCACAGTCTGACCTTGGGGTGAAATTGCTGGGATGTCCACTCCTGGGAAGATTGGCGACTGTTTTGAATGTTTTCCACTTTAGAATAATCTTTCTCCCTGTAGAATGATGGCCTTTAAATTGTTTGGAAATGGCCTTATAACCCTTCCCAGATTGATGGGCAGCAACAATTGCTTCTCTAAGATCATTGCTTATGTCTTTCCTCCTTGGCATTGTGTTAACACACCTGAATGCTCCAGACCAGCAAACTGCTAAAACTTCGGCTTTTGTAGAGGTGGTCACACTTGCTGATGATCAATTAATCAAGGGCATTTGATTAGCAGCACCTGTCTGCTACTTTGCATCTTAATTCCTATGGAAACAGTAAGGGTGTACTTAGTTTTTCACACATTTTTTTAAGTAAACTCCTAACAGCCATTGCTGCTAGCAGCCATGCTTTTAAGCAGATATGCTTTTAAGTATATATGTTTCAAGTATTTATGAAGTTTAAAAAGGAAGTTCAAAAAGAATTGGAAAAGTGGACATCACCTACTGCTTCTGATTCCTGCTTTTGCTCTACGTTGGAAAAGAGGATATCATCTATCTAAGACTGCACATCTCAACACTTAACTATTGCTGTGATGCCGCCTTTATTTTTTATATTTGCTGCAACCGCACTTATTTTCAAATTATGCACTTCCTTCCACCAGTCTCCTTATGTCTCTAACTCTATTCATATATCTCCATCTCTCCTTTCTTCCCCACTTCTCAGTTCACATGAACTCCTTTCTTACCTGCGTCCTCTGTCACCACACAGCTATACCTCCTGCACTAAAACACACCCCTACAAATCATCCTCACACATCCTCTTTCTATCCATGCTTCTCCTACTTGCTTCTGGGGATATCTCTCCCAATCCTGGTCCCTGCCTTATTTCTACTTGCTCTCGTCCTCGCCTCCCACATACAACTTCTACTCCTTCTGGTGTTAACCCCTCCAACCTCATACCCATCCCCTGCCACCCTCCCTCCTCTCTCCCTTTCTCCTGTGCCCTTTGGAATGCTCGCTCCCTCTCTAACAAGTTCCTCTCTGTGCATGACTTCTTTCTCTCTCACTCCCTGCTTCTCTTTGCTATAACTGAGACCTGGCTCACTCAGCCTGACTCTGCTCTGGAAGCTGCCCTCTCTTATGGTGGCCTTTCCTTTCTCCCACACTCCGCGCCTTGATGGCAGGGGTGGAGGTGTGGGGCTCCTGCTCTCCTCTCTCTGCCGTTACCGAACTATTCCTATTCCCCCCTCTCTTGCCTTTCCCTCCTTTGAGGTTCACACTGTCCAGATCTTCTCTCCTCTCCCTGTTCATGTGGCGGTCATGTATCGCCCACCTACCTCTACTCATCCCCCTTCTGCCTTTCTCTCTCACTTTGAATCCTGGCTCTCTTTCTTCCTCTCCTCAGACTCCCCTGTTCTTCTCCTTGGGGACTTCAATTGCCACATTGATGACCCCTCTCTCCCTTGGGCTTCCCGCTTTCTTTCTCTAACCTCTTCTTTTGGCCTTCAACAGTAGACTGCAGCCAGCACCCACAAGGATGGCCACTACTTAGACCTGGTTTTCACTAAAAATTTCTCTCTCTCTGATTTCTCCATTTCCCCTTTTCCTCTCTCTGACCATCACCTCATCTCATTCTCTCTATCTCGCTTCTCCCCTTCTCCACCTCCATCTACACCCCGGTTCTGTAGAAACCTGCGCTCTATTCACTTACCTGACTTTGAGTCCACGTTACACTCCTCCCTCTCCTCTCTCAGATCTGCTACAGACCCTAACAAACTGGTCAGGAACTACAACTCTGCCTTGTCCTCCTCTCTTGATCTACATGCCCCGCTTTCTCTCTGCCGCACTCGCCCTTTTAACCCTAGACCCTGGTTAAATTCCCACACGCGCATGCTGCGTTCCTCCACTCGTTCCTCTGAACGCCTCTGGAGGAAATCTCATACTCTCGCAGACTTCCTTCACTACAAATTTATGCTATCCTGTTTCAACTCTGCCCTCTCGCAAGCTAAACAAGCCTACTTTTCTTCACTAATCAACATGCACAAGTCTAACCCACGCCGACTGTTCTCTGTCTTTGATACTCTACTCAAACCACCCTCCGCTGCCTCTCCTTCCTCCATCTCCGCTCAGGACTTTGCTGACTATTTTAAGGAAAAGGTGGAATCCATACGTCAGAACATCCCCTCTGTTTCTTCCTCCCATCCTACACCTCTTCCTAACTCTCCTCCTGCCTTCCTTGACTCTTTTTCCACTGTCTCAGAGGAGGATGTGTCGCTGTTGATCGCTTCTTCTCCCTCTACCACTTGCCCTCTTGACCCCATTCCCTCCCATCTCCTAAAACCTCTTGCTCCTACTATAATCCCTATGCTCACGCACATTTTTAACTCATCCCTCTGCTCTGGAACCTTTCCATCCTCCTTCAAACATGCAACAGTCATACCATTACTCAAAAACAGCAAGCTTGACCCTACCTTTCTTTCTAACTATCGGCCTGTCTCCCTCCTGCCTTTTGCCTCTAAACTCCTTGAACGTCTTGTATTCGCTCGCTTGCTCCATTTTCTCAACACCTATTCTCTCCTAGACCCTCTACAATCTGGCTTCCGTACTGCTCACTCCACGGAAACAGCCCTCACTAAAATAACTGACGACCTCCATGCTGCCAAAGACAGAGGTCATTACACTCTGCTCATATTACTCGACCTCTCTGCAGCATTTGACACCGTGGACCACCCTCTTCTCCTTCACATTCTCCATACTCTTGGCATTCGGAACAAAGCTCTATCCTGGATCTCATCCTACCTCTCCCATCGTACTTTCAGTGTCTCTTCTGCTAATACCTCCTCCTCCTCTATTGATCTCTCTGTGGGGGTACCCCAGGGCTCTGTCCTGGGACCGCTTCTCTTTTCTCTGTATACACTCTCTCTAGGTGACCTAATAACATCTTTTGGGTTTAATTATCACCTCTATGCTGACGACACACAAATATATTTCTCAACACCCGACCTTACACCTACTGTACAAACCAAAGTTTCTGAATGTCTCTCTGCTATATCATCCTGGATGGCCCTCCGCCGCCTTAAACTCAACATGGCTAAAACAGAGCTCCTCATACTTCCTCCCAAACCTGGCCCTACTACCTCCTTCCACATTACTGTTGGAACTACGATCATTCACCCAGTAGCCCAAGCACGCTGCCTTGGGGTCACACTCGACTCCTCTCTCACATTTGCCCCTCACATTCAAAACATTTCTAAAACCTGTCGCTTTTTCCTCCGCAATATAACAAAGATACGCCCTTTCCTCTGTTGCTCGACTGCTAAAACTCTGACTCAGGCCCTCATTCTCTCCCGTCTTGATTACTGTAACCTCCTGCTGTCCGGCCTTCCTGCCTCTCACCTGTCTCCCCTACAATCTATCCTTAACGCTGCTGCCAGAATCACTCTACTCTTTCCTAGATCTGTCTCAGCATCTCCCCTCATGAAATCCCTCTCCTGGCTTCCGATCAAATCCCGCATCTCACACTCCATTCTTCTCCTCACTTTTAAAGCTTTACACTCTTCTGCCCCTCCTTACATCTCAGCCCTAATTTCTCGTTATGCACCATTCAGACTCTTGCGTTCTTCTCAAGGATGTCTTCTTTCTACCCCCTTTGTATCTAAAGCCCTCTCCCGCCTTAAACCTTTTTCATTGACTGCCCCTCACCTCTGGAATGCCCTTCCCCTCAGTACACGACTAGCACCCTCTCTATCCACCTTTAAGACCCACCTTAAGACACACTTGCTTAAAGAAGCATATGAATAGGACTGTGGCTATTCTGAACACATGGCACATAAAGCTTGGCCCCCTGCAGATGCACTTACCAGAACTCCCTTCTACTGTCTCTGTACGTTCTCCCTACCTACCAATTAGACTGTAAGCTCCTCGGAGCAGTGACTCCTCTTCCTTAATGTCTAAAGCACTTATTCCAATGATCTGTTATTTATATTATCTGTTATTTATTGGATTACCACATGTATTACTGCTGTGAAGCGCTATGTACATTAATGGCGCTATATAAATAAAGACATACAATACAATACAATACACATACAGTACAGTAGCTTCTCCATTTGGCTTTATTTTTGTTAAATAAATCATGACACGGTGTAATATGTCATGTGTTGTTGTTCATCTGAGGTTGTATTTACCTAATTTTTAGACCTGCTAAGGAACAGATGATTGTTATTATGTCCCGATATGTAAAACCATGGATTTCAAAAAGGGTGTACTTTCTTTTTCACATGACTGTATATGAATTAGGGATCTTTTATATTTCGGTTCTTGAGAATCCAAATAGTGTGTATAAAGAAAAAAAAACAAATACAAGGCATTTTTGTATGACACCTTTCAGATCTTAATTGTGCTGAATCTTACTCATAGGGTGTCATTATCACTATTTAATTCACTTCAATTGAAGTCTCACTTACTGGAGTTGGACATGTGTAATTACATTTTCATTTTAAACAGTCCTGAACCGTAAAATCTCACCGATGTGGACTACTAAATAAGAACTATTAATTTTAAACTGGCCATAACTATATAAAGCCAACACAAATTATTGAAACTACTGTAGCATTGCCATGGTGATATTGTAATCAATACACAAGTCTATAAATGGAGGGAAATGCTCTGGGGCAGCTTTTTTATTACGAAAGGATTGCTGATTGGCCATTTGCTTTAAGGATAAAGTGCCTTTTGTTTTGTTTTTTAAATAAACATAAAACACGATTTTGAAGAATTGTTTTAAAAAAAAGGTTCTAATGTAAAATTATGGAGTAGCACTCTAACAAACTACTTGCTAAGAACCAGAAGTGTACGTAGATGTAGAGTTTAGAAGCATGTGCTGCTTCTGCTATAATTAGATGGCCTTTAAAAGAGCATTACACATATTTAGACACCGAAGATGAATGATAGTCTTTATACATCAAGATAATGTATTACCAGTAGCAATAATAATTATGTCTAGCACAGTTCAACCAGACATCATAGTTATGGGTCACCAACCCATTTGATGTTGAATCTCTGCATTCACTAACACATACAGTACCTTTGTGAAAAACTCTAATGAAGCTTGTTAAGTTTGTTGTTAAAACAAATCAAAAAACAGTAGCGTGGGCACCAATTGGATGAAAAAAAGATATTGACATGATTTCAATGTAGACTCCTTGGAGGATTGTTATTAATCAATAGCTTTCTACGGTTTATACAAGTTTTAATCGATATAGCAATTGTGGCAGTCCTGTTAAGGTAAAATGTTGGCAGCACACAGGTGGGTTAACCTTTATGTGGCGGGTGTCTGGCGGTACCTACGACACAGCTGTCATGTGATTGCTCCAGGAGCGATTACATATAGCAGGAAGGCAAAAAATGCCAGAAACAGCTCCACTTGTGCTGTGTGATCAGCACTATCACCGCCAAGAAAATGAGCAAGTGGCCATGTCGTACCAGATATGTTATTAGGACACCGTAAATGTTAATTAAAAGTGAATGAAAAGCTATTTGAATGCACATGATAGACACTCATGTTGCAAGCTATTGTATATGTTAATAAAAATTAGTTACTGGAGTCTTGACCTACATTATGGATGCCCCATTTTTCTCCACCGTCCTCCCATAGTTAACCGATACATAAAACGCCACACTGTATATAGGGTTTACATCGCTTTCATTAAACTACAAAACATATAACCGTTATTCTATAACCCATGAACCGTACCATGCCAGACTGTCCGTGGCTGTGTCATGAGGCCACGCATACATGCGACACATGACCCCCCCCTTCCTGCTGGCCGGATAACCGATTCAGCCTCCATAGTGTAATATCCAAACTGGGCATTATACCACCTGCCCAAACCTCACCAAGGCATTAACCCACCACCTGCCCCAGGCCCCAGTCTAGCACCCTAGAAAACCCCAGCAGTTGTGACAATCTAACAACCAAGAACGAAACACCAAAGTAACATACTTCACTTTTTTAATCAATTTTTTTGTATTAAACTTTCTATTTTCCATTTATTCCTTCTTTTTTTTTTTTTAAAGGTATATATTACACATACAGAAAATACAACACTTTAAAGAAGTGGAAAGTATTAATGTATGAACATGGACCTGCAATAATACTTATTCTTATAATAATAATAATTTCTAACACATTTCCAGCATACCCAAAGCTGCTAACAGACAATTGATAGATGACTACATGTATTATTAAATTAATATGTGTGGTCTGCATTTTTCTACCTCTGAAGACGTTGCTGGGATTTCCACTTGTGACTTAAAAGTCAAACATGTTATAAGCAGGAGGCAGAGGGTTGAGAAACCTCTTCAGCACAGACGGACAGGTAGGTAGATAAGAGTAGATAGAAACAGAACATGCTACAGAGTCGGCATCTCTCATAAAAATGTAATTAACTACTGCAAACTTGTGAAAGCCCAGCTAACTTTAATTGAGTGATCAGCACAGTCTGCATGGACAGAGCCTAGCATACTAATTACTACATTATCCAACACCTGCTTCCCAACACAAACCTTGGTATTATACCATCTTTTTTATGGTCTTACTTACTAATTATGTCTTCCTTTTTAAGTATGTCCATATTTTGCTACATACAGTATGCCATTCTGAGAAGGGAAATTATATACTTTTTCTTACATAGTACTTACTATGTACCTAGAGCTATAAATACAGATTTAGTAAGACTTGCTGTCCCCAGCACCGCGAATGAACAAGCAATTGTCTGCTGCACTCCGGACAGTGTCTGCCGTGATTGTGCTGCTGGGTGTCCATACTTCCAATGGCACCCTCCACAGCATTAATCATTTGGTGCCGTGACCACCATGGTCACGTCACCGAAGACTTAAGTCTTGCTACAGTACATCTGTATAATTTGTTAGAAATAATGGGGACTTCGTGTCAGGTGTCACTATAAGTGATTGTGTTGTAAAGCAGTTGCACAGAAGAATAGCAAGTTAGTGCCTCGCCGAGGACTAATGTATCAAACCAAATTTTATGTGTTGTACAGTTTGTGCATCAACATCTTTCTCACAAAGGCAAACATGATGCTAGGTGGTGGAATTAGAATTTGTCTCTTTGACAAAGTGCTTTTGCAGCACGAAACGCGTTAGAGGGGTGTCTCTAACCTGCTTCTCTCTTACCCATGTGTTAACTACTCAATAAATACTTTTTAATTCAATTAATGGCAACCACTGCAATTTTTCAACAGTACCTGGCTGTGCACCGTGACTTCCAATTTGGATCCTTCTCTACGAATTAGAGGTAAAGCTTGGATGTTGTCTGTAGTGCACACATGTAAATGATATGTTATATTAAACCTCAAGCATGCAGCATTTTTATGGAGATAGATACTAGTAGACGCAAACAATTCCTAATGCATCCATATGTATGAACATGACGCACACCATACAAAAAATTATAAAATAAGCCTCTCTCCTCCACCAAAAAAAAAGAACACTTTTTCACCTATCGGAGGGAAGTTAAAATTAGGAACGCTGACCTCTAATACAAACTTATACTAAAGGAATTAAAAAAGTATTACGAACAATTATATAATGGAGAAAAAGTCACACATAATGTTAAGACGAGTCAAGCTTTGGGAGATTTCCTCGCAGACTCAAATCTGCCTGGACTTGGCAGGGAGGAGAGAGCGGTTTTACAAAAAGATTTTACTATGGAAGAGTTGTTACAGGTAGTCAAGGATCTGAAAGTATCCAAAATACCAGGCCCTGATAGTTTTTCCAACCTATATTAAAAACAGTTTGTCAAATTATTAGCCTTCCACATGCTCCGAATGTTTAATGCGGTGCTGGCGGGCGACCCATTCCCAGAACAAATGCTACAAGCGTCCATCTCTTTAATTTACAAACAGGGCAAACACCCAACAAATTGCAAAAGCTATAGGCCCATATCTTTAATAAACTCAGACATCAAAATCTATTCAAAATTGTTAGCTAATAGGTTGAGTCATATTCTCCCTAGACTGATTCACACGGATCAGGTAGGAATCATTAAAGGTAGTTAAGCGGCCGATAACACAAGGAAAATAATTTATCTCATTGAATTCGCTAGCACTAAAAAGATCCGGGTGATGGCACGAAGTCTAGATGCAGAAAAAGCATTTAATAGAATAGACTGGCTATATCTATACGACACGCTTGGAGCCTTTGGATTCAGGGGTAGAATTTTGAAAGCAATCACGGCACTATATGCAAATTAGGTAGCAAGAGTAATACATCAGGGCTTCCTATCAGGTCCTTTTATGATAAGGAGTGGTACGAGACAGGGATGTCTGTTATAACCATTATTGTTTGCCTTATGCGTGAAACCCTTAGCCACGCAGATTCGGAGCAATCCAGATATATCTGGAATTCAAATAAACAACCAAACTCATAATGTGGCGCTTTATGCAGATGATGTTATACTGACACTGTGACGACCTCTCACCTCTCTGCCTAATCTATTCATCTTATTAGAGAAGTTCAATAGAATTTCAGGGTTCAAGATTAACCAAACAAAGTCAGAGATTTTAAACATTAACTTAGCAAAAGAGACCGAGAAACTGATAGATATTAATTTTAACTTCACCTGGCAACCGCAGGCTCTCAAATAACTTGGAGTTCATATCACCAACAAAAACTTTATACAGAGCAAACTATTCCATATGACTAAAAACGCTAAGAGATGATATTACCAGTAGAACTTGGTCCACATACAATATCTCCTGGATCGGCAGGATTTATTGTATTTAGATGAGCTTACTCCCCCGTATCCTTTACCTATTCCAGACCTTACCAATACCAGTAGTACAGAAAGAAATATTCTCTCTTTAATCTTCAAATTTGTCTGGAGTTACAAGTGTCCGAGAGTAAGGGGAAGGATTTTCCAAAGGCCAGCATTAGCAGGGAGTCTAGCAGTACCTTGCTTATTATATTATTACAAAGTGGCACAATTATGCCTAATTTCCCAGTGGCATGTTGACTAAAGCCTTAAAGACAGGGTGGCATTGGAAAAAGAAATATGCACGCCAGTGGAGTTAAACAACTTAATTTGGGCCTCAAAGCAGACTCTTAAGTCTTTCAAAGAGCCGGTTTCCTCAATGACCAACTCGTTAGCAATCTGGGAGGCATCTAAATTGAAATGCTAGTTAACTGACAAAAAAACGTTAATGACCCCCATATTTGACAATACTGACTTTGCTGCAGGCCTGATTAGCAAAGATTTTACAATTTGGAAACAGATTGAGATTACTAGACTTAAAAATCTGGAGGGTAGGATCAGTATTAAAACATTTGAACAAATTAAGTCAGAAAAAGACATCCCACATTCACAATTTTTTTAGGTATCTCCAGGTCCGTGCATTTTATAACAAATTTGCAGCCCGCCCCCATTAAGGAATTTTGAAAAGTGCTATATTTTGGAAACAGACACGAGCGTACTCACGTCTCAAATGTACAAGGAGGTAACCTGTTCTGGCCCTGCATATTCTAGAAAATTGAAATATATGTCCCAGTGGGAAGAAGACCTGGGTGAAGTTTTAGTGGATGAGGTGTGGGATGAAATCTTTATGGCGGCAGCAAAGAGTTCGATCTGTACAACATTAAAGGAGAACGCATACAAAGTTTTAATGAGATGGTATCTCACCCCAATAAAATTATTAAAATGTATCCCAGGTTACTCTCCATTGTGCCCAAGGCAATGTGGAGACCAGGCAGACTTGTTACATATGCTGTGGTCTTGTCCTCGGTTGGTGCCTATTTGGGAGCCAATTTGAGATTGGCTACAGAGGTTGTTAAATCTCACAATCCCATTAAACCCATGGCTGTTTCTTTTAAACAGACAAACACAAGGCCTATCCAGGGTCGAGTGTAAACTAGTTGCACATTTTTCAAAAGCAACGAGGTGCGAGATCGCAGCATTATGGAAACAGAAAAAAATTCCATCCATTCCTAAAATTAGAAATAGAATTTGGTGTGTATGCCAGGTGGAAAAATGAACGAGTCTGGTTAATGACACTGGCTCTAAATTCCAAAAAGTTTGGCTACATTGGCTGGCTCACACAGATATCCCGGGGTGAATCGTGATACAATTATGCTTTGATTATATTGAATTGCGTTCTCCTTTGACTGGCAGTCGGATTCATGTGGGTGAATAGGTAGGGCTTAGAACTAGTGGGAGATGGGAGAGGCTGTGGCCACGTGGGAAGCGCAATTCCTAGTTGAGATGGAGAGAGTTGCTATATGTGATACAGAAAAAAGGAGAATGGACAAGGGAGACCCCTCCCCCTCTCCTTCCTTGTATTTTCTGTTTTGTGTCTTATGATTTAAATTTATATCACAAGTTGTAACATTTTTTGTATGCCGTTTTACAATCCAATAAAATTTGATTTACAAAAAAAAAAATTATATACATTAAAATAAAAATAAAAAGAATGGTAAGAGTCATTGCATATTTACATGAAAAGTTGTTTCAAATATAGTTTTTCAAATGAGAGTATTATGGATTGCACCTACGGAGTCCTTCCTTACTTCCCATATTGTACATGTGGTGCAATTCTGAGGCGAGAAATCTGTACCAGATATACAGTATCATAAATGAAAATCCCATTGACATCTTTGAAACATCTGGTGTCGCTTTTGCCCCAGAATTGTTCCACTCTTTCCTTGATAAATAGGAGCTTGTTTTGTAATCTTAATTTCAGAGAAAAAAAACCTTTCGGTGGTTCATACCTGAAGCCATAAATATTATTCTGTGTGGTTATAAAGAAAGAACATTTATTATTGGAGTTCTGCTTTCCCAGTATGTGTGTGTATTATAAGCTGCACAAATCAGGAAAAAGCCACTTCATTTACACAGTCATGTACACTAACTCTACATATTTTGTATATGATTTTTACAGCGAACGTATCCAACACATCATTATTTATCACAACAGTAAGTAATTGCTCTTTGTGTTCAGACACTATATTTGGGGTTCATTAAATTACAGTGCTTATCAGCCCACATAGCCATTCTATGCTAATGATGATTGCATATTTTTTCTTTATATACAGTAGTACTGTGGTGTATGCAACACTGTAATTTCAGTTTGTGCCTACGCCTTAGACTGGAGAAGGTTACAAGGAGTTGACACAGGCAGCTGCTTGTACCATATTCACCTGCTTCAAAGGTTGTGACATTACCACTAAATTGCAATTCAGCTTTAACAAAACCTCAAATCAGAAGATAAGATCAGACTTGGGGGGATAAATCAAGAAGAGCAATTTGTTCCGAAACAATGGAGCAAATATTTTCTCCTGGGCCAATCTGTGCAAAGGAAACGTTTCTTAGTCTTGCTTCTTACATTTGGTGCAGAGGTTAACATCAGCTCAGATCTGGTGATTTATTTGACTAATCAATACATTTATTTGATGCAAAGAGAGGTAAAGTTAAAGAGAGGTTACAACTTGTAATACACGTTTGCTATCTCCTCCTGTAACAACTGACCAAAACACTCGCTGGTGCAAGGAATGCAAAATCGAACCAAAGCACCTTGATACATTGAAGCAAAGTGATGCAGCCTCAAAATGACAGAATCTGTACCTTTTTTTACGAGTAATGTTCCAGTTTCCTTGTCTGTTTAGCTGACATCTTTTCTTAAAGGCAATATAATTTTTTTTACACCTCATTACATTTTACATTTTGTGTATGCCATCTTATGAATATATACAATTTTGTCCCTGTGTTGAACAATATGTTGACACCCAATTACACAGGACAGGATAGGTAAGCACGGTCAGCATAGAATTAATATAATGGAGTAATGTATCAGATAAATAATTTTGGGATTTGGGGGCAAAAAAAAATAGCAAAAGATACCAAGGCAAAGAAAGGGATGTTTTTTGACAAATTAAGTGCATTTTTGGGGGCCCAAATTGCATCCCTTTTGGTTTGATAAACAGAGGCCAAAGAATTAGTAATGACGAATCTGGAAAATCGACAGCACCGTCACTCCCCTATTGAATGGATTCTATACTTGCGATCTACAGACATTCTCCACTATGCATTGAAGGCCCATCCGGCACCAAACACGTTAACAAACTCCTTCCTCTTTGTTAAAGCAGGGAAGCCAGGAGCACATGCCAAGGTATTTGGTATGTGCTCAGCTTGAAACCACTGACACGCTGCAATTCCCTCCGAATGAGTTCCACTAACGGGCTTTGAGAAGCGACAGTTTATCGAATAGGCAATGTTAATGCCAGTTCGCCATCCAAAAGGCTCGGCGGCAGCCCTATTCTAAAGACCCCATTACCGTTCTGTTTATGACCAGCTGGAGACCAGCGATCTAATCCAGTGGAGTGTTACAATATCCAAGTCGCAAAGCTTGATGAAAGTCTAGCTCTTATCACAATCATTCATAAAGATTTAATTGACCTATTACTTCTTCTGCTGAGAAGGCTCCATCAGTGCACACAGTACTGCACAATGTAGAACAATACAAATGCATACGTTTCCCACCGCTTACCAGACAAGCAAAGTTGAACAGCAGTTACTGTACAGTAGCAAAAGTTGAAAGTATTGAATAATAAATAATACATATAGAATAAAAGATATAAATTTGTATTTTTGGGATTTCTTAGCAGAGACATACTGTACACGCATGAGCGGAAAAAATATTTCACATTCGTAAGTAGCGACGTTGTATTTTTGTATTACTCCTTTTCCCTTTATTATCCTGTACAAATACAACACTTAATTCATACAAAATACTTCTTTCCCATGTACACCATACAATATGAACTTGTAACGTTAATCTTCATATTACAATTACACACACTTGCAGAACTGTACGGCAATACAAGACAGGTTGAATTGCTATTAGATTTTTAAGACAACAACTCGCGATCGCCCACTTGAGTTTCTCGACGGTATTACAGACCGCGCTAATATGCAATTTTCTGAACCCGATAAAAACCCGCGTCAACACGTGTCTTAAGGCAGTGCGGTTGTTAGAAATCGCACGCCATCACATGGGTATTCCGAGGTATACACCGCGTTATTTGCTAAAATAATGGCCGCTGCATCTGTATTACAACATTAGCATTTAGCTAATCATCAGCCCCCACAAGAGCCACCTCTCGTCCTAATCTTAAAAAGCAACTGTATCCTCTTCTCAATATACCTAAGTGCACTTCAATAGAGAACTACAAAATTAATACTGATTACTATGAATACAGCTACTTGACAACTCAGCTAAAAAGTCCCTACTGTGTACAGAAAGTTTAACGGAAAAGGTGTCAATAATATCAGATCAATGTACTGTATGTTGAAAACATTTTACTTATGATTGACACTGATGAAACACTAGGGGTCTGAAATGCAATTTTATTACCCGATACCAAGGCAGTCAGTTTATTGAATAACATTCTACATGATTGGTTTTTTTTTGTATCTATATGCAGCTTGCCCTGTGATCTTTCTCAGTGAATTCATATGGGACATAGTAGATTGCTGTCAAAGAGAAAGATATTACACGTAAATGTATTTGCATTAATATATTTATTTTTGGTATAAACAAATATATTATAGTATGATTAAAAATCACAAAAAAACAAGCAAACAGCTATTCATTGGTATATCTCTGTATCTTAATGTCTATCACACTGTTCCCTTATGTATTTGTTGTAGGTTATGATACCTTTTACTGAGCCGAGATTACATTTCTTTATAGATACTAACGAGAAAAAAACTAAGGTGCTCTCTCTGTTTAGTGATAAAGGTAAAATAAACGGTTCTGATATTACCGTAATAGAGGACTCCTACATGCACCCATATATTGGTGCACTAAGTCGGAGTCCAATGACTGCTGCTCAACCCCACGGATCTTTCCGGGACACCCAAGTGATGCAAGAGATGAAGAGAAATATAAGGGGAGCGCAGATGTAATAAAAATATAATCATCTGCCAACAGTGGATTGGCTATAGTTTTAACCAAACCACCGCTACTCTGAGAAATGCACCAGTGTTGAAATGACCACAGTCAATGCATGAACTCAGTGATAGAGCTGGTGACAAGTGAATGTATTGAATATATAAAAACTACTTACATGGCCATGTGTAAGCAAACGGTGCTTAAATGGTGTATTTACTTTTTTCTCCTATCGATTGGAGCTTCTGTTTGGTCTCCTGTGGGTTACTTCTCCAGATACAGAGTCTCAGTTCACCTCATCGCAGGAGAATCCCCTGTGATCAATCAACATGCATGGAGAGTGTATTTACATAAAAACACAAACATTTACTATGCAATAAACATACAAACTCACATGTTAAAACTCCCCAGAAGTCACAGCAGAGTCGGCATTTACTGCAGCCCAAGCAGGTCCTCGCCACTGCTTCCGGTTTAAAGCTTGGAACGCAAACAAAATGGACAGCTACGGCGGCTGCCGAGGTCCAAAAAGTGTCCCGCAAATAGAACAATGCATTTTGCCGAATGATCGGCATCCTCAGGCTTGTTGAATCTGCGCAGTATCCATCTGCAGGTTTTAAATACCCTCCCAATGTCAGAAGGGTTCCCCAGCTGGTGATACTGTAGTTAAATGGTATAACTTCCGATTGTTCGAAAAGAGTCCTCTATCTGCATGTTTCACACACAGAATGTATTGCCTCCTTGGTAGTTTAGTATCCCAACAAAGAAATCTATACCCTCTGTTAGTATATTTAATTCTAAAAATGCAATCAAAGTTGCATAAAAAAATAGATGAACATAAAACAGCATACAGTGCATGGTATCCTAAAACAGGACATACTGTATGTAACTGCAGTTTCAAAATACAACATCATAACATAACACAATTGCTCATCTCTTGAAATATTTATATATTAGAATAGCAATGGCTAAGAAGTGCAACAGTATGCAGCACAAATTCCTTCAGTTGTTCACTTATATCATATAGTGGTTCCAGTGGAATATACTCACTGGCCTAAACTCTCTACCGTACTGTGAAGGAATTGTCAATCACATATGTATATTATTAACCCTTCTTCTGTTAAATCCTCTATAGTATAGAAGTCCCAGATCGGATACCTGTCTATATTGTACAATTCCTTATAACATCAGAAGCTGATGATACTATAGTATAGATACGGTAAGATTTTACATCCCAGACAACGCCGGGTAAATCAGCTAGTATAGCCGCCAACTCAGCGCTAGCGGGGATGCAGGCTCAAGTGTACTCCAAAGAGGAAAGGGAAATACAGTGGTATGAAAAAGAAAGTGCACCCTCTTTGAATTCCATGGCTTTACATATCAGGACATAATAACAATCATCTGTTCCTTAGCAGGTCTTAAAATTAGGTAAATACAACCTCAGATGAACAACAACAGATGGCATATTACACCGTGTCATGATTTATTTAACATAAATAAAGCCAAAATGGAGACGTCATGTGTGAAAAACTAAGTACACCCTTACTGCTTCCATAGGAATTAAGATGCTAAGTAGCAGACAGTTGCTGCTAATCAAATGCCCTTGATTAATTGATCATCAGCAAGTGTGACCACCTCTATAAAAGCTGAAGTGTTAGCAGTTTGCTGGTCTGGAGCATTCAGGTGTGTGTTAACACAATGCCAAGGAGTTAAGATATCAGCAATAATCTTAGAGAAGCAATTGTTGCTGCCCATCAATCTGGGAAGGGTTATAAGGCCATTTCCAAACAATTTAAAATCCATCATTCTACAGTGAGAAAGATTATTCAAAAGTAGAAAACATTCAAGACAATTGCCAATCTTCCCAGGAGTAGACGTTCCAGCTAATTCACCCCAAGGTCAGACCGTGCAATGCTCAGTGAAATTGCAAAAACCCAAGAGTTACATCTCAGACTCTACAGGCCTCAGTTAGCATGTTAAATGTTAAAGTTCATGACAGTACAATTAGAAAAAGACTGAACAAGTATAGTTTGTTTGGAAGGGTTGCCAGGAGAAAGCCTCTTATCTCTAAAAAGAACATGGCAGCACGGCTTAGGTTTCCAAAGATGCATCTGAACAAACCACAAGACTTCTGGAACAATGTCCTTTGGACAGACGAGACCAAAGTGGAGATGTTTGGCCATAATGCAAAGCGCCACGTTTGGCCAAAACCAAACACAGCATATCAGCACAAATACCTCATACCAACTGTCAAGCACGGTGGTGGAGGGGTGATGATTTGGGCTTGTTTTGCAGCCACAGGACCTGGGAACCCTGCAGTCATTGAGTCGACCATGAACTCCTCTGTATTCCAAAGTATTCTAGAGTCAAATGTGAGGCCATCTGTCCGACAGCTAAAGCTTGGCTGAAATTGGGTCATGCAACAGGACAATGATCCCAAGCACACCAGCAAATCTACAACAGATGGCTGAAAAAGAAAATAATCAAGGTGTTGCAATGGCCCAGTCAAAGTCCAGACCTCAACCCGATTGAAATGCTGTGGCTGGACCTTAAGAGAGCTGTGAATAAACAAATGCCCACAAACCTCAATGAACTAAAGCAATGTTGTAAAGAAGAGTTGGCCAAAATTCCTCCACAACGATGTGAGAGACTGATAAAGTCATACAGAAAATGATTACTTCAAGTTATTGCTGCTAAAGGTGGTTCTACAAGCTATTGAATCATAAAGTATACTGAGTTTTTCACACATGGTTTCTCCATTTTGGCTTTATT
This sequence comes from Ascaphus truei, assembly GCF_040206685.1. Lineage (NCBI taxonomy): Eukaryota > Metazoa > Chordata > Amphibia > Anura > Ascaphidae > Ascaphus > Ascaphus truei. The sequence goes on along the minus strand of NC_134488.1, from coordinate 51,874,231 downwards.
TTTTTTAAATAAATCATGACACGGTGTAATATGTCATGTGTTGTTGTTCATCTGAGGTTGTATTTACCTAATTTTAAGACCTGCTAAGGAACAGATAGATTATTGTTATTATGTCCTGATATGTAAAACCATAGAATTCAAAGAGGGTGCGCTTTCTTTTTCACACCACTGTAGGTAGAGAGAAATAACACAGAGCTGAACTGTTGGAATTTAGGAAGCAATTACATGTACTAAACACAATAGCCCATTTAAAACATCAACTCAAATCTGGTGAAACAGCAGTTCAAATTTCCATGTAATTCCTTAAATATAGACAACACACAAAAGCACTTTGGCAGACAAGGCAAAGGTCTGAAAGTTTGGGTAATTTTAAGTTGTATCTCCTATGGGGAAATTGTTCTGTGCAGTTCAAAATTAAATGTTTTCAAAATTAAATGTTATAACTTTGGTTATATGGCTTTAAAGTATCTCTTATTATAATGTGCCTTATTGCTTTAGATTCAGCATGCTCACATTGTAATCCTCAACTTAAAATAAGTCACTGCACCACAGAGCAAAGATTAAAAGGCGAAATGCTCACAAGTTCAGTCCTTTATTGTCAAATTCATTGTAGGTTGTGATACCTATTAGAGTTGTTTATAGATTAAATTTGCCCAAATATAAAGAGTCAAGAGTAATGCATACTCTACTTAATGAATCCTTAACAATTTCTGCCAATAACTAGTTTTGCCACTCGCACAAAGCACTTGGAAAAAGTCTGTAGCCTGTATTGCAAGGTTACTACACGTCCTCTTTCTTTTTTTATAAGCACCAGCTGAGTGCCCTAATTTGACAGGAGAGCAATTTCAGTCTCAGTGATGGGCCACGTGTTCCAAACTTCACAGATATTCTGTCACTGGCTTGTCAGGCCTTTGTAACTGCTGTTGCTAGGTAACCATCAATTGCGTTTCCATGATGTTCCACTGCCTTGGTACCTAATGCTATTATCCGCTGTTGATTACCTTTTCCAGTCCATTGAACCCTGCTAAAGCCAGATACTTTCCTTATGTAGCTTTTCTTTGGCAGTAACCAGTCAAGCTGTCTTGGAATAGTTCCCTTTAAGGCCATTCAAAACTAGAACTGCTCAGTCAAGCTGAGAGTCATTCAAATATTCCTCTGGCCTGCACAGATACTGGGAACACGCACAATATGGCACAGTTGCAAACTTTTCTTCAATATCTGGAACTATCCTGAAAATGCAGGTACTCTCCCAGGTTCACATTTCTGCACTGTGTTCCTGAACACAGAATGAAAAGTAAAGAAGGTGAAGAGGCACTGGCAATAAAAGGGAGAGGGACTGTCTCGGTGAGTAAAGACACTGACTGGCACTGAGAGTGTGAATAAGGGGAGCCTGGTTCAATTCCCGGTGTCGGCTCCTTGTGACCTTGGGCAAGTCACTTTATCTCCCTGTGCCTCAGGCACCAAAAACATAGATTGTAAGCTCCACAGGGCAGGGACTTGTGCTTGCAAAATGTCTCTGTAAAGCGCTACATAAAACTAGCAGCGCTATACAAGAACATTCTATTATTATTATTATAAAACTAGATCATCAAAATGAAAAGGACCAGAAGGACCAATGCAGAGTTTACAAAAGAGATAATATAGTACTAGGAATTATAATAGAATAAGTGCAACGAACAAAATCAGACAATAGGAAAGGAAATCCCTGCCCTGGAGCGTTTACAATCTAAGTGGTATGTTGGGAGACTTACAGAGATGGCAGGAGAAGGAATAAGTGCAGTACTGTAGATGGCAGTGCTTTTTCACAATGGTTGGTAGGAGCAACTGTGAGTGTGGGACAGTAGCCATGAGTCTAGGGCAGGGGTCTCCAAACCTGTCCTCAAGAGCCGCACACAGGCCAGCTTTTATGGAAATCCCTGTTTCAGCACAGGTGGCTCAATCAGTGTCTCAGTCTAGCACTGAGGCACTGATTGAGCCACCTGTGCTGAAACAGGGATATCCATAAAAGCTGGCCTATGTGCGGCTCTTGTGGACAGGTTTGAAGACCCCTGGTCTAGGGTATTGAAATGCTTCATTTAAGAGGATAGTTTTAAGGTTTCGCTTAAAGGTGGGTAGAGAAGGTGCTTAGCATATATTAAGTGTGATGGCATTCCACAGGTAAGGGGCAGTGAGAGAAAAACGATTTAAGGTAAGAGAGAGCAGTTGTGAGGAAAGGGTTGCAAAGGAGACAGTTACTGAATCAACGCTGATATATAGGGAGGAGCAGATGAGTGGAGAGCCTTAAAGGTAAGGAAGATCACTTTTTAGGGGAGCTAGATCACAACCAGGGAATTACAGACCTGTAAGTCTAATATCAATAGTGAGTAAGTTACAGTAATTGAAGGTTTAGTATGGATAATATTCAGGAATGTCTAATGGATAACAAAATTAATACTAATAGTCGGCATGGATTTATGACAGATAGGTCATGCTAAACTAACCTTCTTAGTTTCTTTGAAGAGGTAAGTTGGAATTTAGACCAGGGTATTACAGTTAATGTGGAATACTTAGATTATACAAAGGCTTTTGATACGGTTCCACACAAGAGGTTAGTGTACAAAATAAAGCAAATTGGACACGGTAAAAATATTTGCACCTTGTTTGAAAACTGGTAGAAGGATAGACAACAGAGAGTTGTCATAAATGGAACTTTTTTTAGGTTGGGAAAAAGTTGAGAGAGTAGAGTACCGCAAATATCGGTACTGGGAACCTGCTTTTTAACTTATGTATCAATGATGTTGAGGTTGGCATAGAGAGGAAAGTCTCCATCGTTGCTGGTGACACTAAATTGTGTAAGGTAGTAGAATCAGAGCAGAATGTAATTTCTCTCTGGAAGGATTTGAATAGACTGCAAACTTGGGCAGGTAAATGGCAGATGAGGTCTAATACAGGTAAATGTAAACTAATGCATATAGGAAACAAGAATAAATAGGCAGAGAAGGTTTTAAGAGTGCTTGTAGACAGCAGGCTTAGCAATAGTGCCCAATGTCATGTAGTAGCTGCAAAGGCACACAAGATCTGATCTTGCATTAAACAGGGAATGGAAGGGAAGTAAACATAATTATGCCCCATTACAAAGCATTAGTAAGAACACACCTTGAATATGAAGTACAGTTTTGGACACCATACCATAAAAAGACAATCAAACTAAAAAAAAGTGCAAAGAAGAGCCACCAAATGAATAACAGGGATGGAAAATCTGACTCATGAGGAAACATTAGCTAAATTAGATCTGCAGAAAACAAGAAGTAAAAGCAGGCGCACTACTAGTGTGATAAAGTATAAAACAGTATTTATGGGATTGTAAAATATAAAAAGCGCACTCACAAACAGAGTAAAAATAATAGCATTTATGAGATATACTCAATCGCCTTGAAGCTGTGAAGGGAATGTATCAGCCTGTCCCGTTGGTGCCACCTCTGGTGTATCCGTTGGTTCAGCAAGGTGCACTGGAGCCACCGCAGCCAGATGATGTAATAATCAGCAACACGGTCAGAGACTCCCTCCAGATACACCTCCCACAGCTCTCACTGCTCACCAGCAGGCAACAGCAAAACCGGAAGCGACAGCAGTCCCGGTTTTGCAGTTGCCTGCTGGTGAGCAGTGAGAGCTGTGGGAGGTGTATCTGGAGGGAGTCTCTGACCGTGCTGCTGATTATTACATCATCTGGCTGCGGTGGCTCCAGTGCACCTTGCTGAACCAACGGATACACCCGAGGTGGCACCAAAACGGGACAGGCTGATACATTCCCTTCACAGCTTCAAGGCGATTGAGTATATCTCATAAATGCTATTATTTTTACTCTGTTTGTGAGTGCGCTTTTTATATTTAACAATCCCATAAATACTGTTTTATACTTTATCACACTAGGAGTGCGCCTGTTTTTTCTTCTTGTTTTCTGCAGATATCCTTGGGATTTGGTGATCCTTATATACGGGCAGCAAAACTCCTGTGGACTAAGTACATTTTTTGAAATTTCAACTGATATGTGGTTTTTATTTTATTTTTTATGTTTCATATTTTTTATTTTTGCTATAGATTTCAGTTGTTTTTATCACAAATTTGCCCTTTTGGGGATTCTTTGGTCAATAGCCTTGTTAACTCTATCTGATTTACACAGCTGATTTATCCTTATCAAGCTTCCTAAGGCGCTACTCCAATTTGTTTGTTTTGTAAAGTAGATCTGTTTACATTAGAAAAGATGCGTCTAAGAGAGGATATTATAACTATATACAAATATATTTGAGGACAATACAAGAAGCTTTCAAAAGAACCATTCATCCCAAGGGCAGTACAAATTACATCGAGTCATCCCTTAAGGTTGGAGGAAAGGGGATTTCACCCGCAACAAATAAAAGGGTTCTTTACAGTGAGGGCAGTTAAAATGTGGAATACATTACCCATGGAGGCTGTGATGGCAGAGACAATAGATATCTTAAAAAAAAGGTAGGACATCTTTTTAGAAAGAGAATATATACAGGGATATACCAAATAAATAAATATGGAAGGATGTTGATCCAGGGAGAAATCTGATTGCCAATATTTGGAGTCAGGAATTAATTTATTTTCCTCTTATGAGATATCATTGGATAATATTTCCCTGGAGTTTTTGGTTTGCCTTCCTCTGGATCAATATACTGTAAATACAAATATAGATTAATTATCTGTTGTCTACATTTACCATAGGTTGATCTTGATTGAACTATGAACTTGAGCTATTATATAACTATGGATCAAAAATGTGATGGGAATGTAAGGAGGAGAGCTTTGTTGGTTACCCAAAATTTGATGGGAAGCAAGGAAATGGATTAAAGGAGGAGATGAGCAGAGACTGTTTTGGGAGAAAGTGAAATTATTCTAGCAGCAGCATCATTAATGCATCCCTGGCATCTGTTGCACTAAATCAATTTGATGTGAGCAGACTAAATAAATCAAGTTGTCCTCACCTGATGTCACATTCTATTATTAACATTACAGCAAAGTGTTAAAAAAAAAAGGTACTCACAAACAACTATTTCAACCTTTTGGGTCTCATTACTGGGAGGATTGTTACTGACCCTGCCTTATAAAACTGGTAATAGCTACAAACCTGCTACATAAAAAAAAATTATGGTGAATAACAAATTGACACAAACAATCCACCATACAGTGTACAGCGAAAAACACTTATGAGCACATTCACATTTCAGACAGGACCACAAACCTGCCTTTCCCCATACTCAATCAGCAAACAGGCTCCACTGCAGCCAGGTATTCTGGACAATAACGTGCAAATGAGTACTCGCAGTGTGTCACTTTTGGCTTCTTATCCATTTTGACATGGATCCGTTGAAACGTATACCTGCCATATTACACAGCTTTTACAGCAAAGTCTTGGTTGAAGAAGTGCATGATCAGCAAACCTAATCACAGATAGCTGTTTCAACCTTGTGGGTCTCATCAGTGTGAGGATGGCTACTAACCTTGCCTTGTGAAGCTGGTAGTGGGGACAAACCAGGTACACATCTGTTATCTTTGCTGTACAGTGGAGGGGTTTTTGTCACTTTTTTACACACTATTTTGTATACATAATTTAAATTCTGTCATATACTTTGATATTAACACAGCAAATAGAGGGACTCAGCGGATAGGTACATATACAAACATACTGCAAAGCAGTGGAGAAGCCCCCAAAAGATACCTTGTGTGCCCACCTAAATTAAACTGGTTGATACAGGGTGGTCTATTGGCATGTATCTTTTGTGGAAATTATTTGTGAAGAGACTTAAAACATAACATTTATTCTGGTATAAATAAAATAAATGAAGCAAAAATTCACTAAAACCTTATAGGGGAAGGGAAGTGGATGTTTGGTATCAGTTACCAATAGTAATTTATGTATGGACAATGTCTATCACCCAGAAAGGTTGACAAGCTATTTCTAAACAACAGGGCTGGCTAAAATATAAACCAGTTGAACCCTTTGTTATGGAATACTGCTTGGTAAATGGTGACATAAAAGGTTATTTCCGCTTAAATGAAACAAGGCAGTCAGTATTAGAGGTGCCTGTATCTGCACAAGATGTTTCAGTGAGTATTTGTGCTAGTAAAGTGACAATGGTAGAATGTGGTCTAATACAATCAAGGGATCTAACATTTACTTAGCCTGCTTTTCTTGACACAGAGGCAGAAGAACTGTAACCATGTGTAGGTGATGCATTCACAGGTAATGTCAGGTGTCCTGGAACAGGATTGTTGATTTCTCTGTATTTTTCCTGCTTTCAGGCTGCCAGCCCTCCCCAGCTAAAGTTACATGCTTTCCCCTGCTCTGAAGCATCCAGAGCTGTGTATATTGCAACATAGTTGTTACAAGTAATCCCCTTTTACATAGCCTCTACTCCAGGGGGGCGCAAACTTTTTTCCCTGCGACCCCCCTGCCGACAGTCTCCTCACTCCCGCGCCCCCCCCCTCACCCTCACTTAGCTCCGCTCCGGCGTCATGACGTCACATGACCTCGCAGCGTCATTTGACGTCACGTTGCCATGGCGATGCGGGAAGGTAAGTAAAGGCTTACAGAGGCCCTGCAGCTCCCCCGGCACTTAATTTAAGTGCCTTCAGGAAGCATGCGGGGCCTCTGTAAACCCCGTGATCCCCTACCCGCAGGCGGTTTCGCGCCCCCCTGGGGTCGCGCCCCCCATTTTGCCCACCGCTGCTCTACTCAGTTGCCTTGGCAACCTACCAATACTCACAGCTGAGATTGGTTTAGTCCTCTCCCCTTGCTTTATCTGCATATTGTTATGCCCCTTAGTGTGTTCCTGTCTAACAGGAAAGTGTGTTTTCTTTTCCAACAATCAGCCAAAGTGAGTAGAGACTTCTTCCACTGCTCCCTCAGAAAGGGAAATCCTTTTTACCTTCCCCTCAGAGAAGCACTTCCACATAGCAGGACACCTTCCTCTCATAAGGTATTCTCCTCACAAGAGACATCTGCTATTACAATCCACATATAGAACTTTTATATTTCTGTTACCTCCCCTCAATAAAGTTGAAGAAAATAGAAAGACTTTGTGTGCTTTAAAAGGGGACGAGTTAAGCTACATGGACTTACTCACATGCTACATATGAGCCTGGTTCCAGAATAACAGGAGACTTGCATTTGGAGATGTAAACGTAAGACTTTATTCAGCCAAAGTTCAGCAACACAAAATACAGCTTGTTCTCAGCCAAACTTTAGCAACACAAAAATACAGCTCCAGCAAGCAAAGGTTTATATACAAACACAGCAAAGTAACAAATGTCAGACCCAGTGTATTTCTGTAGACCAGAAACAGCAACCCTAAGGGCTGCAAGCTGCCTGCCTTTTAAACCTACAAACCCAGCTGAGCTCATTAATCCTCCTGCTTCCTCTAGGCAGGGATTAACTATTTGCTGGCTGACACCCAACAGTCCTAGCTGTTGGTAACAGGCTTCACCCTGTTACATTATGACTAATCAAAGATGACCCTCCAACCATGATTGTTTCTACTTAACTGTAATAAATGACATTACTTTACACAATGCACACATGTTGAAATACAAAAGCCTCTCTACATAACATGTCCTAAATTGGTCTAATTAAAAGAATCAGGTGACAAAGAAAAACACATGCCATCATGTGAATGCAGTTTAATGGATTGAGCAACTCGTAGGCAATCTGTGTTCAGAGATCATAATCAAATCAAAATAAGGAACCGATTCCTGACAGAATGTTGACTAAAAGTTTGTTTTCTGTACTGCTTCTCACATAACAGTAAAAATGCAATTACATATTGGATTAAAAGCAGTAGACAGAACTGCTCGATGACAGGGAAGGTATTCAAAATGCAGGATCTCTGAATCCCAGCCAAGCCCATTGCTGTGGAAACGGGCTGCAAGTGCATTGCTGAGTAGCATGCTGCCAGAGTATTAATCAACAGGGCTTACCACTTCACAACCAGTGAGACGAGCAACATACTACTGAACCATCTGGAAGTGATGGGGTTAACATAATTGCAGCAATACTTGCAAATACATTCACACACCATATTTACACAATTGCTTCAATAGCAATTCACCCCAACCAGCTCCATCCATCCTAAACAGAATAAAGCATATTTCCATTAGGCAGATTACAATGACACAGTGATGGGTAGTGAGGGGACAGGCATGCCAGCGCCTGAAATGCTGAGGAATTCACTCAGAAATGTGATTGACTGATAGTTTTGGGGCTATGACAACCCCCTTCCCACCCCTAGGCATAAAAAATGCCAGCCTGTTATTATGCTTGCATTAACATTTCGATAAACACACCGTGCCACTTCGGCAAAGTAATTACATGTCATCACTCCCAGCCTCAGCCGAGGAGCTGCAAAGCTTTTACATAGGTATATACAGCTCACATCTGCTCCTGCCCCCTCCCATTCACAGAGCTCTTTGTGATGCAATATTTAAAGCATATATTTAGAACCAGGATAGCTCCAGGCAAGAAGAAGAGGGAGACATTTTATTACTAGTATCCCGAGTGCTACTGTGTGTGTGTATAAATATATATATATCCCCAAAACACACGTTTAGACAATATGTGTAGAGGCATGTTGACATATCATAATATGGATATGCAAAGTATATTTAAATGTGTTAAATTAGCATATCTCCCAGGTATCTCATGTGTACTCCTTTCTGTGCACATGTATCTCTTTCTCTCTCAAATCCATAGTTCAGGGTCAGTAGGGGGCTAACGCCACCTTTAGACAAGACCTAAATAACGTCAGGTGAAGTCCCTGTGCTAACCTGAATGGCCTTTAGTGCATATGCAATGTTAGGGGGAACATTTCTTTTTACATCATTAGCACCAACGGCCGTAAACAAAATAAGCATCTGTTATTTAAGGAATAGCACTGGGTTAACATTCGGTTATTTGCTTTAGTGCATAGGCCTTATGATTAACCTGAAGTTAATTTAAGTTAATGTTAGGTTAAATGAACTAACAGAGCTTAGTGCATCTGGCCAAAGAGAGATGTTGGAGAGCAAAGAGTGAGAGAGAAATAAAGATAAAAATAGAGTTAGAGAAAGAACAAAAGATAGAAAATACAAATGAATAATGAGAGAGTAAACTACGTCTAGAGGGTGAAAATGAGAAAAAAGAGGATATGTTAAAGGAACAAATATCAAACACAAATACAACCAAGTGCATGAAAAATAAAGGCATTTCAAACCTTATCCCATATTATCAATGTACTGTAGAAGTGGTGTAACGGCCTATTTGAATAACAGCCAATACAAAATACTTATAGATTTTATGCAAATTGAGTATTATGTAAAATACTGGAGGAGCAGAAGGTTTACATCTTGGTTTGGCCCTATGAAAACTATAGTTGTCATTTTATGCCTACACATAGCAGTACTGCTTTGATCCTACCCTAGACTATTTCTATCCACATTTATCTCCGTTTCTCACAATGACAACACAATTTTTCCCCTGTGAAGTGCTTGCAGCAGCAGCAGCGATGAAAATATTACTGCTCTCAAGATTTTAACGGGATCTTACTGGATGTGTGTGTAAAGGGGGCTATTAAAACACAGAACATACAGTTCTCAGACTTTTCAAAGATCTGATATACAGTAAAGCCACGGAAAGAGGTGAATATAAAGGAGGAACACTAACCGCATTGGATGCAAAGCACCTCTATTAGGTTAAAGCTCATTCTTGTTTCCTCCCGCAGGGAAAAGATTCATTTATCAGCAATAGTAAACACAACAAGAAAATACCAGGTGAGAAATATACATGTCTCTCTGTTGGCAAACAGAGCAAAATATATACAGTCAAAAAGTCCTAACTAATTAGTTTTCTAACTGTATGGGTGTGACTACAAATGAGCAGAGTTATGACAGATTTAAAGTAGAGTGTTAATTATGATGACAATATAATACTTGAGATATATATATCTCAAAGAACAGTATAGACAAACGGCGCAAAAATAGGTAATATAGCAAATTAGAGTACAAATACGTTGTTTTGTAAATAAATCCCAATGAAGTACAGTCAGTGTAGCAGAGTAAAATCAGCAGTGTGGGTGTTTGCCCCCACACGGGCATTCAGGCGGAAATATACAGAGGCACAGCGTGTTTCTCTCTCCTCCGATGTGTTCCGGCAAGCTGTTAGACTCCTTGAGCCCAGATCTCCCGGTCTTTCCTCGTCTCGTTTCCGTGACATCAGGCAGGTAGGGGATTCCATCAGCTGATTAATGTCCGTGGCTGAATTGTACAATATTTCCAATGCACAGCGGTAATAGCACTGGCAGATGCTCCATATACGTGCTGGTCATAGGGTTATACCGGAATCATAAACCTTACGCGTTTTGTTTCTCTTGGAAACTTCCTCAGCGGTGATTTTATATATATATATATATATATATATATATATATATATATATATAAATATATATTTAAACATACGATACCGTTCGCACGGGAATCAGCAGACTACTCAGGTTTGTTAAAAATAACATAATCAATCAGTACTACAAAAAATTTAAGATGGTTCTAGCCCCATGTCTACTAGATGTGTTTAATGCGTTTCTGGAAGGAACAGCCATCCCGACATCTATGTCCAAAGCTAACTTAGCAATTATACCAAAGGAAGGGAGAGACCCACTACAGTGTGGTAAACACCGCCCCATAGCCCTCCTTAATTCGGACTTAAAACTATTCAGTAAAATCCTAGCGAACAGACTGGCCCCCATACTCCCAAACCTAATACATATAGATCAAGTCGGGTTTATTTCCGGCAGACAGGCCTCAGACAATACTAGGAAAATTATAGACATAATTGATCATGTACATCTCTCATCCACGAAAGCCATCCTGTTGAGCTTATATGCGGAAAAAGCGTTCGATAGGATTAGGTGGGATTTTCTAGACCAAACACTAATCAAGTATGGATTTAAGGGCCAATATCTGGAAGGGGTCAGAGCCTTATACCGAAATCCCACGGCTGTAGTGAAACTTCCAGGAGGAGACTCAAACCCTATAAATATAAACAATGGTACTCGCCAGGGATGCCCCTTGTCTCCGCTTCTGTTTGCTCTCTCCATAGAACCCTTGGCATCAACAATTAGAGACGAAAAAGACATAAATGGAATTAAGATAGGAGAGACAAACTATAAAATATCCCTATTTGCTGATGACATTATCCTGACGCTCGCCTACCCCTTGACTTCACTCCCGAATTTACACTCACAATTAGATAAATTCAGCAAAATTTCGGGATACAAAATTAACATGGATAAGTCGGAAGCATTAAACCTAACTCTATCAGATCCCGAAGCTAAATTATTACAAGCAAATTTTAAATATAAGTGGAATTCCACAAAGATCAAATACCTAGGAATCCAAATAACAAGGGAGTATACTACGCTGTATAAACATAACTACCCACCCCTATTTGAGAGGTTAAAAAAGGACCTCCAGAGCTGGAATGAATACCGGATATCTTGGCTAGGCAGAATAGCCACGGTCAAAATGAATATCCTACCAAGGCTCCTGTATTACTTCCAGACTCTTCCAATAAATATCCCAATGTCAGAGCTTAAAAATATGCAAAACAGAATTTTTCAATTCATCTGGCAGAACAAAAGACCCAGGGTAGCTAGATCTATTTCGCTAGCTCCAAAAGATAGCGGAGGCTTGGCAGTCCCGGATATCATTAAATATTATTTGGCGGCCCAACTCAAACAAGCAATAATGTGGAATAACGATCCAAATACAAGTTGCTGGGTGGGAATAGAGTCTACCTACACGAGACCTCTCTCTCTCCCGGCCGCCATGTGGACCAAGAGGGGAAGAGAGACCTTCTCAGAAACATTAAAACTGGGAGCAATGAGATGTACATGGCGAGTGTGGTCTAGAAATAAAGATAAATATGGTCTGACAGCCAGTCCAACACTACTGACTCCCATATTCAACAACCCTGAATTTCCCCCAGGCTGGCTCCCACAGAGACTCAATAAATTCATGATGTTAAAGCTGATGGTAGCTGATGACTTTGTAGACAATGGTAGAATCTTACCTCTCCCAGAGCTGGAGAAAAAACACCAAATAGTTAAAGTACCAGTGTTTGGTTTCCTCCAAATCAAACACTACCTGCAATCAGTCTCCAAACATTCGACATTCCAAACTCTAACAAATTTTGAAAGACTGTGTAGGAAAGGATATTACTGTAAAGGGCTGATCTCGGAAATATATTTGGGCCTGGCACGATCGGGAGGTTGTTCCCAACACAGCTATATGATCAAATGGGCCAAAGATTTGAATGCAGAGATCGATAGAGAAGATTGGGAGGATATCTGGGAAGCAGCTTCAAAAACATCAATCTGTACCACTATTAAGGAGAATATTTATAAAATTTTGTTTCATTGGTACCTTACCCCAAGCATGCTGAGCCATATTTTCCCCGGGTCCCCGGATTTGTGCTGGAGGGGATACGGGCAAAAAGGAGATATGGCTCATATTTGGTGGAATTGTCCAAAAATTCAGGTATTCTGGGTCATGATTCAAACATTGATTCGAGAGTACCTGGGGGTGGAGGTGGAGGTGGAACCGCTGACCATGGTGCTGGCCAAACCCATCGAAGATCTGGAAACGGCAGAAAGTAAAATGACAATTCACGTGTTTACGGCAGCCCGCTGTGCTATTGCAGCGGCCTGGAAAAAGGTGAACGCGCCCTCTAGACAGACGGTGTTATGGAGACTAAGGGAAATAAAAATGATGGTGCTCCTTTCAGCGCAATTGAGCCAAAAACTTGACAAATTTCACAAAATCTGGGAAATTTGGCTGGGCAATTAGGAACACAGACATAACTACAGAGAAACTAGATAAATGGGCTTCTCCCCCCTCCCCCCCTTCTCTCTCTTCTTTTCTCTGTTCTTCTCTATTCTTTTCTAAATTCTACGAGAGTCACGCAAGGAGGCGGCTGCTTCCCTAGCACAGCCTAAGATGTGGAAACAGATCATATTAACACAAAGACTATGTTAAAACGAATATTTTATTTAAGCACTGATAACGAATTGTAGAGGTTTTTTTTTGTTTTAAACACAACTGGTAATACTTGAACAATATATGTGTACCAATGTTGAATATTTGTTGTGTCTCTCCAAAACAATAAAAAAATTGAAACAAAAAAAATAAAATAAACATATATTGTAGAAAAAATGACACAAATCACCAATGTTTCGGACCCACAAACGGGCCCTTCCTCAGGGTAGTGCCATGAAGGAATGAAATGCCCATACTAATATACCCCCTCCCCCAGGTGCACATGTGTAAATTATCAGAACCAAACAATCACCATAATTAAAATCGAAGCCCAATTACCTGTCAAACTGAATAACTTAACAGCACTAGTTAGTAGACGCCGCCATTTTGAATCTGTCTGGTCGCTATCTGCACATGTGCAGAGTTTCCAAGATGGCCACCACCTGACTTCAAGTGCAGGCTTTTTCTTTACATGCACAGCCCAAGGGGACCTTTCCCCTGGTTGTATATACACTGCACATGTGCATAAAGCTCTCCATTATCAAGATGGCAACCGGACAAACCTGGGTGGTCCCTGTGGGTGTCCATGGGTCTCCAGATGCTCTCCGCGGGTGTCTGGGGGTCCCCAGGTCATCCCTACGGGTGTCTCGGGTGGTTCCCATGGGCCCCACAGGGGTCCCGTGTGGTCCCAGTGGGTGTACGGGGACCTCAGGATTGGTACCTACACAAGATTGTTACTACAAGCCAGCGGGACCACCCAAGGACCCCTGGATACCCACGGGACCACCCCATGGCCCACGGGGACCACCTGAGGACCCCCAGACACCCACAGGGACCACTTGGGGACCCCTGTGGGGTCCCCGGACACCCGGGGGTACCACCTAGGGCCCACAGACACCCATGGGAACCACCCAAGGGCCCCCATACACCTGTGAGGAATACCCGGGGAGCCCCAGACACCCACCTGGAGGCCCACGGACACCCACAGGGACTACCCGAGGACCCCCAGACATCCACAGGGACCACACACGGACCCTGTTGGGGCCCTCAGACACCTGCAGGGACCACTTGGAGGCCCACGGACCCCACGGGGATCACCCAGGGACACACGCCAGCCTCTGTTGTGAATCATGTGTATAAAAAAATAAATGATGGTTTTATGTGGGGGCACAGGGGGTGTGTTATGTATTGGTGATTATAACATATTGTAATGTTTATTGGGGGCAGACGGGGTGAGTGAAGGGACAAGTACCCCCTTCACTCACCTCCTCTGCCCTCAATAAAGCAGCTATTATGCCTTAACCCCTTCATTGCCTTAGCGGCTATCCACTAAGGTAATGAAGCTGCTTTAATGTAATTTTTATTCATAGTGTGCGGGAGCAGGAGGTCTCCTGAGGTGAACCGCATTGATTTCAGCCTCGGGGACAGGCCCAGATATTGGGGTGTCGGTATCTCCTTCCTTATTTAAATCCCCCGGTCACGTGACGCGGACGATTTAAAAAATGACGGCGATACTGGCACCCATTGCCCCATACCAGGGCCTGTAACTCGGGAATCAAAGTGCTTCAGCTCCGGAGACCCCCTGCTCCCGCACACTATTAATAAAAATTACATTAAAGGAGTTAAACTACCATAGCAGATAGCTGCTACGGTAACGAATGTGTTACATTTTTTATTAGGGTTTTATTACTAGTGTATTATAGCATTGGTCTCTGGAGCAGAACCTTATTGATTTGAAGTCCGGGTACTCCCTGCTTCCCGAGATACAGGCCCTGTTATGGGGTGCCGGTATCTCCTATGCATTGAAATGTCCTGCGTCACGTGACCGTGGTAATCAAATGCATAGGAGATAACGGGGGGCCTGTATCTCGGGAAGCAGGGTGTCCCCGGACCTGAAATCAATGCAGTTCTGCTCCGAAGACCCCCTGCTCACGTACATTAGTAATAAAATATCAATAAAAAAAAAATTAGACGGAGATATGCGCAGAGAGAGGCGGCTCTCTCTCCCTCTGCAGCAGAAAGAACTCGCCGTGTGAGCCCTTTTCAGAGGGGTGATCGTCTCGCCGCCGGCAACTCGCCATTTTTGCTAATGTTGCTATCACTGGTATTCTGGGTTTTCTGCATACCGTGATAGCAACGCTGCAAAAAAAAATGGCGATTTAAAAACCCTGGCGATTTTTTATATCGGAGCTTAGTGCATAGGCCCCTATATATAAATAGAAATATATATGCAAACATACACACCCCCTGCTTCATCATTCTATAGCATTTTTACATTTTTTTAATACACTTTTTGAGGTGTTTGCATTTTTTTCTGTTCATTTTGTAGTAACCAATTTTGTTATTTTTTTGCTATTAAACAGTTATGAACAGCTATGAAGGAAGAAATTCAAACTTTGCGGATTCAATGTTCTATATTCAAATGCTTAGTCAAGCAGTTCGAGAATTTACCATTCAGTTCAAACCGAGTCAAACGTCTGATTTTCTTTTTATCAAATACAAGCAGAATGTAGTGCCAGAACACAAGTGATAGTGCACACCCTTAGTTTTAACATTCTCATGCCTTTGTTTGCATAGCTAGTTTCTAAAAAAAAAAACTTGATTGTATCATTACTGAATGGCAATTTTTGGACAAAAAAAAGTGCACAACACATTTAAGACTAGTCTGTGAGCTCTTGGAGCAATGTCATGAACATGGAGGACATTATTTTGTTTCATTCAAAAGGGATACATTCCTACTGTATGTCCAGTTTATTGGTTGTATTTAGATCTTTCATGCTAGTCAGAAATATAGGCAAGCTTTCTCTTATCACTGACTGCTTATGGGTTCATCAAGGTGCTTAATGTCTGCCCCCGGCAACTACCACATAATACATGCAGTTAACATTCAAAAGGTACCATCCTCTTGTAAGAAGCAGAATTATTGGATACATGCAAAATTGCAAGTTTATTCCATATGTGGCAGAAAAAATAATACATAATTTCGGTAGCTGGTGGACATACTTGAAAACGAGAAGTAACTCTCAATGTATTACTTCCTGGTAAAATATTTTATAAATAAATAAATATACATATGTAGGCATGGCTCGTTCTGGCTATACGTCTGCCCTCCCTGGCATGTAAGTCCTGGTAGGTGCAGGCTGTGTCAGGCCCCTCTTGGGTTTACCCCCCTTCTGCAGCTTCCTTGAGTGGCAGGAGTGGATGTGGGACTTGGTCTGTGTGTAGCAATCCTGGGTGCAGACCTTGTGCCCTCCCCTTCTGCTCTAAGGAAGAGGCATCCCAAAGTTAGTCAGTCTAGTTCTCCCCAGTGTCTTGAGAGGGTGTGCAGCTCTGACTCTGAGTACTGGGAGTTGTAAGCTGTGTCTCACCCTGCGGGGTGAGACTGTGTGATCAGTCCCACTAGGGGACTGTGAGAAGGCCCAAAGCAATATCTGATACAGGGACCATCCAGAGGCATGGGATCAGAAGAGTATTCGCTGTTTGACCTGATGTATGCAGTGGATGCCCAATAAAGATATCCTGTTCAATATACTCTGGCCTGAGGGTGCAGTTACTCAGGGAGAGGATGGAAGTGTTCTAACATGGGGACTGCCTCCAGCACTCCCGGGGCCTATGGTGGATGGAGGCACTTGCACTATAGAGAGAGAACTGAACATCCTACGCCTAAAGCCTGTCCTGTTGTCCCCACATCATCGCGGACTCTCAGCTCTCTTGCAAACCAACAACAGGTACTATGCACGACACACTGGTAGCAAGGGCACATCTCACAGAGGGGGGAGATGCAGTGCTACACATATAAAGTCATGTAAAAATAAAAGTCAGGTCCCCTTATGCAGAGTTCAAGTAGATTAAAAAGTAAAAAAATATTCCATAACTCTTTACTTATGAATCTTGTGTTTTATTTGTGAACAATCAGAGAGCACACACAATGTTTCAGGTCCATCCCTGGTACTTTCATCGGGTAATGAAAGTACCAGGGACGGACCTGAAACGTTGTGCATTTGGGTGTTGGTCGCACTCTTTGGTTCTGGTTGCCCCATGAGAACTGCTTGAGGTTCCTTCTTGTTTTTTCTATTGTTCTGTATACATATAAAAAGTGTATTAAATCAACTTAGATGTCCACTATCCCCTCCATTCACCAATCGCATCAAATGGAAGTGACACAATAGAAATAAAGGAAGAGGTGGGATTAATGACAACATATAGGGGCCTATTCTATAAGCCTACATAAAAAAATAAATCGCTGGGCCGTTTACACCGCCACTTTTTTGAGCATTGCAATCATGGCATTCAGAAAGCCTCGATTACCTGTCCCAAAACGGGCGAGTAGCCGGTGACGTGATGTTCGCCTCTCTCAAAAGGGCTCACCCGGCGATTTGTTCCAGCTGCAGAGAGAGCTGCACGGAGGGAGCCGCCACTCCCTGTGCATATCTTGCCAGCGATGGGAGGCTTTTAATAACATTTTTAATACTAGTGTACGTGAGCAAGGGGTCTCCGGAGCAGAATCGCGTTGATTTCAGGTCCGGGGACACCCTGCTTCCCGAGATACAGGGCCAAATGCCACCTTCACACACCCCGTTACCCACAATAAACATGGTGCTAGTAGTTAACCCCTTCATTGCCTTAGCGGTTAGCCGCTAAGGTAATGAAGGTGCCTGTAGATGCATTTTTATTGCATGGAATTCATGCCTCGGGTCTCCGATGCTGATATTAATGAGTATCAGCCCCGGAGACTCCCGGCCTCAATACGATGCAGGAAAAAAAAAAATTCTCGAAGTCCTGTCTCGCCGCTTCTCAGCAGGTTTTCCCCAGCTTCACGCCAACTTTTCCTGGCGTGAGGATTTTGGGAGAAACTCGCCATTCTAGAGGCGCGATTTGCCTCAATAAATTAATCGAGGCTACTAGAATTGCACAAGTTTCAGAACCTGCTGATAAGTGGCTTATCACTCGGCGATCTGTTTTGGACGGCTGAAAAAATTGGCGATTCTTGCCTTTATCGCCCACTTATCGAAGCTTACAGAATAGCAGTAGGCATTTTGGCCGAAAAGGCCTCCAAAAGTAGCTTATCGAGGCTTATGGAATAGGCCCCATAGTGTCCTAGCACTATGGGAGATGATGTAATTTTGAGATCACTTCCGTTTTGTAATGATGCTCATCTCAAGCAGGAAGCGACCCACAGGGAAATAGAATTAGATGACAAGGCAAGCAGAACATTATGGTGACCATTATGAAATAATGTAATGAATGGGGGATTACATAGGAATAAATGCAGTGAGGGATTTATAATCCAACATATAACTAGGATTCATAAAAGTGAAATTTAGGTGACGTTTTAAAACTCTTCAACTGGAGGTTTTTGGAATACAAAAATAATATGCCTCAAAGGTTCCAC
Source organism: Ascaphus truei (assembly GCF_040206685.1). NCBI lineage: Eukaryota > Metazoa > Chordata > Amphibia > Anura > Ascaphidae > Ascaphus > Ascaphus truei. The sequence goes on along the minus strand of NC_134488.1, from coordinate 51,855,774 downwards.
ATTCAATTTTTTATGTCTTTTATCTATAGTTTCTTCATGAGGAAAATTACAACTTTGCAATAATTTGAGCACAGTTATTTTATTTCCACAGCAGTGGTTTTAAACTTCCAGATTCCCATATTTTTTTTTTTTTTTTTTAAAGATTCTTATTTTCATCTATCCTGGTATTAAACCTAAAGCAAAAGGGAATTACAAAAACGTACATTTAAAATGTCGTAAACATATTGCAAGCACTTATAAAACATTAGTAAAAGTAATGCAAATGTTGGCAGTTGAGGGTAAACAAAAATAGGGCACGAAAAAATAAGTTATTGCTTATCCTGGGCATCTCATCCCTATTATATTCCGTGCATTATCTGATGCATATGTCTCAAGTCGTTATTTACCCCTTTAAAGCTACAGGATATGTGAGCATAAAAGTGAATTGAACATTTGGGGGGGTTTCAGATCAGATCACCAGATTTTTTTTTAAAGCAATAGGGTCAGTGTATTAAGACAAAATTGGGGATATTCTAAGGCAGAAAATTACTCCTGAGGTAATAATGTATTAAAGAAAAAATGATACTGAATGGATTTTCCTTTGATACATACGGTGGAGATTGTTTGCCTCAGAATTGCACCGCATTTGTTTTAAAAGATATACTCTATTGGGGGGTTATGTACTAAGATTATATATATTTATTTTAATTCTGTGTCAAAAATGTGATTGCTCGAGAGTATTACAAACCTTAATAAAATATGTTGTATGTATGAATACTTCATACGTATGACTCAGAATTGTTGTTTTTCAATTATTTTTGACACGCGTCATGTTGCATACCTGATTAATAAAAGTTAAATTAAAACAGAATTATGTGCATTTTTTTATAATAACTATTGTTGGTAAATATCACGTATTAGTGTAACATTAGTGTAATATCAGGTCTATTTATTCTGTGAAAATAATACATTTTGTTAACCTGTACAATGAAACATCCCTGCTGCGTGTAATACATTTTTCGGTTGATACATTGTAACATAATGTAACATAATGTACATTGTAACATAATTTTGCGGTGATAATATTATAACAGCAGTCTTTCAGATTTACACCGAGTTGAACTTGCCAGCAAATTTTAATGCACTTTCCCCTTTCTTTGGGGTGCTCAGAAACATTCATTTATAGTACATATCATTCATATCTGTACACCTAGTGCAGTCCTTTTTTTGTGCCCAAATTATTTTAAAATTACAAAATAACTGTTGTTGCTTACAGCGCAGAATGAAACATTTCAGGTAAGTACAAGAGCGGTCACGTTACTGTGGCGATAACGGTCTAAAGTTACTAAAGTCATTTCCAATGCTTAGTACATAGGCCCCTATTGCGTTTTTTCCTCTGGTGCGTTCCTTGCCTCCGTTTTTACAATTAAAAACATTTTAGTTTCAGGGTTTACTGTGAAGAAATTAGAGAACTTCTTCCTAGTCATCGGGAATTGGGCTATCATCCTAAGTAATTACAGCCTTCAAATTATGTCCATGAGCTTGGCATAGCTCAACTCTCATCTATTAAATCTCTGGCTCTTCACGTACTTCACAAATGCATATGTGCAACTAGAAATAACTGTAGGAAAATACAGATTTATCAGCGGGCTTCATTGTTTTCTCTGCTGTGATAACTGGATGTTGGAATATGTTGTGATGTGTTGTGGTAACACTGTCGCTAAAGCTTATGGAAACTATAATATTTAAAGTCACACTATGATATGTTTTGTTACATGAGATTACAATGTCACACGGTACTGTGCATCTATAGTGTATATTAAGTTGGATCTCATTTATCAAAACTACCCAGTTTATATACAGACAGTTCTCCAACAATACCCCTCAACAGAGCTACTTCAGTTAATCCCTGTGCTAGGCTGTCACTCATATTGATCGAAAGTGCATTATTAATAATCAATATGGGGAAAACCACATTTCCTGGTGGTACAGATTTGTCAGTTTCATTGTCCCTTTGGGTGCACTATTGTGGGATATGTTGTACTGCCATTGAATCCCATATATTCTGTTATAACAGGAAGTGTTATCTGGGTGAACAATGTCATGAGCTACATCTGGACACCTGGAATATTAGAATGTATGGCTAAGGCTTTGCGTGTATTGCAACAATTACTGCTCAGATTCTGTTCTGCAGATTGTAAATACTACTCAGCATGTTTGAGATATAATACTGCATTTTCCAGAAATAGCATGCACCTCCAGTATTTTCTGGTTGTGGATCCCTTAAACCCTAGGCAGCTGCAGGCTGCTGGAAATCCATACACTCGTCTACCAATATATTTTAGTTCACCAACAAATCATACAGTGTAAAATAAAACACGAGATGCCAGTACAGAAATTGTGTTTCCATGTCATTGTTGGAATATGGTACCAAGTCCAAGTGATTGACATAATACTGTAATTCAATCTCACCTTTAAAACCCATTATTTCAAAAAGGGGCTGCATGCAAGTCTCTGCCTGTCCAATGCAATGGGAACCTGTCTGAATAAAATTCACTGCATGAAAATCCACTTGCTAGTAATGTTGTTGTGTCTGCATGCTCCCAGAGAGCTGTGAAATACATTCTGAAATTGAAAAATAATACAGCATCACCACACCCTCCACAGAGTCCAGGCAATCTTTTGAATCCTTTGGGTGCTGGTGTGGCTTGCAATGCATTGCAACTTTCACAAGAAAATGTAAATACAATTCAATAAATAATAATGGCGATAGCAATAGGAAGCCTTGAACAAATCACTACAGTACTGTATGTCTCCATACATGCAATAGGATGAACTATACAAAAACTTGCAAGCTCTTCTAGACAATTATTCCATATTCCTATGATGTATAGTTGTATATACAGTAGTGACAATGCCATCACATATTAACATTATTTAAATGTTTAATGCAATGTATAATTGCCTAAGAGCGCTTGCATTCTCATTTTTGCATTTGGGGATAAGGAAAATGAAGGTATATTTTCAAGTAAAGTGTGATAAATAAAATGTGTTTATAGTAGCGTGTGTTCTCAGTTTGATTCTAACCTGACCCTAAACCAAAAAGGTGATGGGAAAGTGAATTTAAAATGTCACTTTCTTCCTAGGAATACAACACTTTATTTTCAAGATCTTGGGGTTAAATTGATCTCTGCATCCTACTGTATCACTGTAGCTCATTATCTTTAATAATCACATTTCTCAAGTGCACGAATGAGAGAAAACAGTAATATAACTGCTAATCATGTAATTAGCGCACAGAGGGGAAAATGTATGCAGATGTTACCGTGTGCTCCTTTTTTTGCATCAATTTGCACCATGGTCGAAAATATAATATTCATCATTTCGGTTATGTAAGGTTGCTGATAATCTCTTAGACACAGAAATGAATGCCACCTCAGACATGGTAAATGCCTATACATTAAAATAAAGAAAAATGCACTTAAGGATTATTATATCAATGATATAATTATATATAGCAACACATTAGTACAAGCGGAGCAAAGTTGACACAAAACCCCCTCATAAACTGATGCAAAAGGACATTACAGACTATGGGGTAGACACTCAAAGCGCCATAACATTTTGCCTGGTAACGTCCATTAGTTTTACACCATTTAACGGGTATCCTGCAAGCTAATTTTATGCCAAACAAATTGCCGCTCATTTGCATATGGCTAATGTGGCGTTATCTGGCTAACGCAGCGTCAGCCAACTAACATCAGAATAAACACTAACCTGACTACTTGGCTGTGACACTGGTCTGCGTTAGCCATATGCTAAGGAAGATGCCAGGTATATATAGCAATGTAATATATACCAGGCATCATCCTTGCAAATTAAAAATACATAAATGAACCCTTTGAAAGCCATAGTGGCCATGAAGGCATGCATAATGCATGCCTTCATGGCAACTAAGTCAACCAATAGGTTAATACAAATACTCTAACTATCCTACTACCCATTGTGTGCCATAGTGGAACAACCACTATGACATACTTGGGGTTAACCCCCCCGTAACCTTCCCGGGACGCCTATCTCCCTTCCCGAGGAACCTACCCCATTACCCACCATCCACCCCCTACAGTAATGGGCAATAGCCCTACTGTATTAGCCAAATGTGGCTAATAGGACTTTTGCCCATTGAAAAGCATGCAAATACATAGAAAATAAATACATTTAAAAAAAATCATATATAAAAACTATCATTGTAATCCATTGATTGTCACTGCGGCCACCTAGGCCCTCAATGGATCAATAGATAACCACAGTGCCAATCAATGTTGACCCTACTGTATTACTTACCCCAGCCGGATGAAGGCCGTTCTCATCATCCATAGGGGCAACCGGATAATATTCTAATAAACGGCAGATGTCCAACCATAAAAAAACATCATAATTTTAAAAAAGACATAAAAAATAATCCAAGCCCGGTGGCAAAATTACAAAACCCCCTACAAAAGTATTAAAAGGTAATCCAATCCCAATGGCCCCAACTTTTTTTTTTTTAAATAAAAATCAATCCAAAGCCTGGTGGCCAAAAATAAACAAACTCCAAAATAAACCCAGGCCAATTGGCCTATTTTCAATTTTTTGCCATCCTGGTTGTAAGACATTGGATCCTCAGCTTGCCATGAAGCCCTGGATCCTCTGTTGATAGAAGAGCAGTCTCAGGTGAGTAATAACGGACTCCTGGGGATATGGGGTCAGGTGGTCCACATCTCTTTTTCATATCATTAGTACAAACATCTATTACAGCTAACAGCAGGCCGTTGTTACTTAAAGTTGCCAATTAACGCCTCATTACGGAGCTTTGAAAATCCCTGTTAGCACTTAACGGACTTCTGTGGATCTACCCATTAGAGAGCACATCATTGACAGGCTCAGAGGCCTACTGTATTCATGAAATGTATATAGATAGATAGATAGATAGATAGATATATAGATAGATAGATAGATAGAATCAGCACTCCAATATAACAGTGTAATGACGTAGGAGAAGAAGTGCTGGGCAACCAGAAGGACCCCTCAAACCCTAAAGTACAAAGGAAATATGAATTTAGGTAGCCGCACTCACAGAGAAACAAGCCCTTATGTGGCACTACGATGGACATTAACCTGTTTCAACTTACCTGCATTTGCTGCTGCTCTGCTTTGCTGGAACTGTTTGCCTGATTTTTTTCTCCTATTTTTCCTCCTACCTCTCTCACCATTTCTTCAGTGTCTCTTATGCCAACTCCTCCTCAACCTCTATGGAACTCTCTGTAGGTCTACCTCGAGGCTTAGTCTTAGGCCCCTTACTGTTCTCTCTATATACCCTTTCACTGGGTGACCTGATTGACGCCTTTTAATTCACCTATCATCTCTTTTCTGATGATACACAACTATATTTATTTATACCTGACCTTATAGCTGCTGTCCAGTAAAAATTACAGAGTGCTTATACGCAATCTTAGCCTAGATGGCCTTTCATTGCATCAAGCTTAACAAGGCCAAGACAGAACTTCTTATATTCCCTCCCAAACCAGGTCCCATTGTTCCATTCACCATTACAGTCAATAACACTACTATACACCCAGTCTTAGTAGAGAGATTACATTAGACTCCTCCCTTTCCTTCTCCCCACATATAAACAATGTTACTAAATCTTGCTGCTTCTTCACAATATTGCTAAGATACGTCCCTTCCTATGCTCCTCTAACAATAATGCATGCCCTTGTTCTCTCAAATATTGCTTACTGTAACATTCTTTTATCTGGCTGGCCTGCCTTACACCTCTCTCTTTTACAGTCCATTCAAAATGCTGCTGCTGCCTGAATAATTTCCTGCTCTTCTAGGTGCGTATCCTAAACTCTCTGCTGACTTCCTATTCATATCCGTATAAACTACAAAAGTATCCTCCTTAATTTTAAGGCTCTACACTCCTCTGCACCTCAGTATATCTCAACTGATCTCTTGTCTACTCGTCTCTTACTCTTAACCCATGGTAGTCTCATCTTTGCACCTTTTACCTCTACCGCCCTCCCCCATCTTAAAACTTTTTCACAAATCTCTCCCCAGAAATGGAACGTTCGTCCACTCAGTATTCGTGAAACACCTTCCCTTTCCACATTCAAATCCCAGTTAAAATTCTACCTCATAAAAGAAGCATCTCATTAACCTTCTTCGCCTCTGCTCCGAGCATCAGATGCACTTGACCTCCCCCTTCCACCTCCCTTGAGTAGCGGACACCAACCAATTAACACATGCATGTACACACACACACACAAAATACACTTACCTTGGGGGGAGGCCTCCAGTGCCATGTTGGTCCTGCTTGCAAATGCAAACTCACAAGCCCTTTATCCCCTGTACCCAATTTTCCTACTTTATCTGTCCATGAAATGTCTGTGAAGTGACTGTATAACCCTGTTCTTTTATTGTGACCATGTATTTTTTATAACTCTGTGCCCAGGACATACTTGAAAACGAGAGGCATCTCTCAATGTATTACTTCCTGGTAAAACATTTTTATAAATAAAATAAATAAATAAAAATGCGGAAGAGACTTTTCACCTTTTGTTACGTGCTGCCCTCTAATGTTTTATGATGGTCTCTGAGAAAAACTCATATCTGAATTGAGATTAATTTATTCCTCACGTCCAAAAAATGCAGGAATCTAAGAGATGTAAACATGGCACAGTCTACCAGTCTCAGTTTATCTTGTCAATGTCATACCTAGAACATAGCTTCTTACAAATTCAGTCGTGGGCACCCACTAAAGGCTTGGCAGGTGCCGTTGGGGACCCCTGGTCTAGGCTGTCAATTCACAATTGCGCCCACAAACTTCTCTATGTACAGACCATGTACAGATGCATCTATCTATCTGGTATAATAAATCATAGTGCAACCAGCTATGTACCGTGGGTGTAGTGTTTTTACGGAGTGCCAGGCTTGTAAAGAGTTAAAACACGAATTGTTTTTTTTTAGTTTAAGACTATTCCAGCTTAGTAACAGGACTGTTATAGAAAAAATATATTTCCAAAACGATTTGATCTCAGATCTAGTTTCATTCTATGTTGTTGAGCTAGAGGTCCCATTTTTTTTATGCTAAACACCAAGGGATAATGTGTAACAAGTGTTGAAAACTGGAAAATTAAATAAACAACAATAGTGGGTTTTTTTTGTTTTTTTAAATGGTCATTTTACTATGCATGACTGCATCAACGTGTCATGGTGATTTGCTCCATTTTTGCTAAAAAATGGTCTATTTGCACCATGAACATTTTCAAGAGTGGCAATACAGTAGGTGGAGTTGGGAGAGGGGAGATTCAAAGAAGTAATATACAGAGATCTATCAAAAGTTGTGCCTATAACAGAAAGGGAAGGGGAGGGTTTTAATTCCCACTTGTGATGCTAACCAGGAGTAGGCAATGTTTGATCATGATATAAAAATATAAACATCTTCATAGCATAGGACAGTTCATAAGACTCAGGATTCCAGATAGTCCAATGTTAAACACACTCCCATAGATTATGCCACTAGCCATATAGGTAAGTCTTATGTGGTGGTCTAGGTAACCGTGTGTGGGACTGATCACATAAATGAAGTAAATGGATTACTCACTGCTGACCTTGGGGATATCCTGGTCCTGTCCTGCGTGCTCCTACCAAGGAACAATTGAAGAGAGTACAGGGAAAACGGCGGTGCATCTGCTGCTGCTGCTGAAGATTGGAAACCACAAACTGCAAACCACAAAATATCCTAGGTGCAAAAATTTATTTTAGGGCATAGTAACAGCCAAAAAGAACACTCTGACGCGGATAAAGCGTGGGATACCACGGGAAACGCGTCAGAGTGTTCTTTTTGGCTGTTACTATGCCCTAAAATAAATTTTTGCACCTAGGATATTTTGTGGTTTGCAGTTTGTGGTTTCCAATCTTCAGCAGCAGCAGCAGATGCACCGCCGTTTTCCCTGTACTCTCTTCAATTGTGCCTATAACAGAGACAGTTTTCCTCACTCTTTGTGTCAAATAAATCTTCCAGGTTTAGGTGAAGCTACTGTAAGCTCTGCTCCTAAAATAAAATGCAAGATTAACAAGATTCATCCATATGAACCTGGCGCAAACTGATGCAAATGCTAATTTTTGCTCTGTGTTTTGATGTAACTTGCACCATTTTGATACATACAGTATCCCCCATCACTGCTATGCAAGACACTATAAATTGCTCAATAGGACTATAGGACTATATCCTAACATCAATGGCCTTGGACAAATGTTTTCAAAGATCAACTGTTCATTTCAACACTGGATAGCTCTTCAGTCTGATGCATTAATCTGCAGGAACATGTCAGTCATGCATGACTGGACTTACAAGTTTTATTACTCTTTTTTTTAGAACGCTGTTTCCCAATGATCTGGTTCCTGTATGACTCTTCACCTGTACCCTTCACAGTATCTACCTGCTTCGCTTGTTTACTGCATGCAGTATCTAAGCTCACCACTAGACGCTGCTGCACTGCAGGCTACAAATGCTGCAGCGCCACCTGGTGGAGAGTTGAGGCTGCACCCATTTCAGAGTGAAAAGATACACAGGGTATTGCTGGGATCAGGGATAGCATAAAGCAGAAGGCAGACAGACTGATCTAATTTACTAATGATAAAAAGACTTTCGTGGTGGGATGATTGCTGCTATATCCAGAGCAGTAAAAATGCGAAGATGCCAAGGTCTGCACTTATTCTCGAAGCACAGAGCAGCTGCAGACTAGGATGGAGCACACTGGAAAAAACACATAGATGTGTTTAAAGGTCTGTTTTCTTCATACACATTAATCCTTTAAGGAGATTAGTTGGGAGTAAGCCCTGTTGAAGCACAGATTGTAATATCAGTTTAAGCAGTGTGCATGCCCATCAATCCACAGGATAAATAAGGCTGTCTGTGCCATTTTGGAAGATGACACAGTTTACCAGGGCACAGCTTCATGAGGCGGGCCAGACACGGGGAGAGATGGCTTTGTACTATTCAATCACCAGAAGAGTTTGGGGAGGCTTAAACGAACCTCTTTATTGCTGTACTGTATGATCCTTCTTAAACATGGTGCATCAAGTAACAGCAGTGATGTATTTAATGCTAATGCAAATAGCATTGGTTGCTGTAATAACTGGTGTTAGGCACAGTGTTGTACAGCTCTTTTTATGTTGTGTTCTTATTAATATTTTTTTATTCCAGACAAGGTGAAGGAATAGGAGAGTAAACTCCTATGCAATGCTCACAGGGAACGTCCATGTAAAGATTTATAACAGTTCAATTGTCTGTCCATAAACACAGAGCATAGTTAGGTCAGTATATCCATGTCACTTATAACCCTTGAAAGCCACTCTGTCTGGACTCCCACTAACCTTTGAAGCAGGTATATTTTGTATGAGTGTCGCTGGCCGTAGGTACAGTGATGCAAATAGAAAAGTAAAGTAAGAATAAACTCACAAATTGCTAGAGATCCAGGTGCTGTGGGGCGTGCTCCTAACGAGGAGATATGCAATGCAGGAAGTTCGTGGATGGCGGTGCAGCTGCCTTGGAAAAAAGCGTGGGACCAAAATTGCGAAATACTGGGTACAAAAAAGTACTTGCTGTTGCTGTTTTTATGTGCCAATAAATCTTTTTTGTACCCAGTATTTCGCAAATTTGGTCCCACGCTTTTTTCCAAGGCAGCTGCACCGTCATCCACGAACTTCCTTTATTCCAGATAAGGCTGCTAATGTATACAGCACAATACAAAACAGTGCCATGACCAACACAAGTTTTAATGTAAGGTTTTGTATCTAAGTTACAAAAATGTATGCATAAATCATAAAGAATAGCCTGCGGCCTCTAGTCATGTGTACCAAATGTTATAGGAGTGTTCCCTTTGCCTACACATTCTGTAGAGATAATACAGTGACATTATTATTCTACAGTATGTAAACACATTTACTACTGTTCAACATTTGCTCCATAATTTACAATGGGTTCAGTATTCAAGAATTAACTCATAAAATAAGCAAACCAACGGCAATTAGCACACAACATTTTATAATTATTTCAGAAACTTGTAAAGAGACTGCAGCAAGTTTTATGATGGAAGGGAAATCATCAAAGGTGTTAATAATGGTAAGCTCATAGACTTCCTTAGAAAAAGATAATTACTTGAGGATTTTGCGACTTTTGGGATAATAAAAATAAATTAGTATAGCAAATGTATATGTTGCTTGTACATAAAACTCCTTTGACGCAACACTGCAAATTACAGTACTTGGTTAGATTCTTTGCACTAAAAGCCACCTACTTTAATGACTGTTTTCTGCATGGAATGTTTTGGAAGAACATTTTGAATTCTGTTAGAAGTCAGTTGCTGGACTAAGAATATGGGCAAGTACCTGAAAGCAGAGATACTTGTACAAGTAGAAGGTCACAGAATCCTTATAATCTCTGAAGAAACACTATATTTATCATGCAGCCCAGTTTAATGGATCAACATGGAAGTTATTTCGTTTAGATAGGAACTCTGAAGACTCCCAAAGTATCTTCTTCAGATGGACAGGAAGATATACAGTTTTATCAAAAGAGATGACTGGCTGGCACAGACGGGGGATTAAGAACTGTAATGACAAAATGCTTATCCACGTTCTTGTGAAGCTGTCATAGTATCTACTGTAAAACTCCCCAAGATATAAACTCACTATCTTTATACTAGTAACCAGAAGACACTGGCCATTATAATAATTCACCATTTGAATGATGTGAGCTACCTATTTGTAGATTGGTGATATATTTGGGGACCTAAGACATTTCCTATGGTGTTTATATCATTACAACACCTCTTCTATACCCATAAACATACCTTATCACTATTATGTTAGTTGGCTTATTAAAATGAACCGGTTTTCAATTTCTAAATCAGTACATTTACTTATATCACTGTATTTGCAATATTTAATTTATCTCCCTCACCAAACGCCACAAATCTAATGGCCTGCACTAATCACTTTTTTACAGGATCCAATGAAAAGGTCCTTTAACTTCTGTTAAAATGTACTATGCCTCGCTTTGCAAGTAGACTACCATTTCATGGAGATCATGAGCCATTTACTAAGCAATGCTTTTACAAACATATTCTTCTAATGCTGGAAAACACCCTTGAATGGACCAGTAGGTGTGTTCCAGAGCCGAAAGGTGTCTTATGGTGAAGCACAATATTGTAAATATGGGCCCATATTCCAATAGAACAGATCCACATATTGATTGCATATTTTTTTTTAGTTGATACATGTAGGCCAGGGGAGCGCAATCTTTTTCCCCTGCGCCCCCCTGCTGACTGTCCTCTCCGCAGGCCCCCATCCCTTCATCCTCCTAATCTTGGTTCCCGGCGTCTGAGCGTCTTGATGTCACGTTGCCATAGCAACGCGGTGTCACATGGCCCCGCAGCGTCATTTGATGCCACGTTGCCATGGCGACGTGTCTCCAGATGCTGGCTGAACCACGGTAATTAAGGTTTACAGAGGCCTTCGCCGCTTCCCCGGCACTTAATTTAAGTGCCTTTGGGAAGTGTGCGGGGCCTCTGTAAACCCCATGCCCCCCGCAGTTAATCTCGTGCCCCCCCTGGGGGGTGTAACCCCTAGTTTGCGTACCGCAAGGCTATGAAAACTGTGCCAGCTTAATAGGTAAGCAAAACCTAGTGTAGCACATGGCCCAAAACACCTCTGTTTTGACAGTGACACTAAGCTATCAGTCATTGAGTAGCATGTAGTCGTAGCTGACGGAAGGCCCCACTCCCCAGGGTTTACACACCACATACAGTTACAGTTACGTGTCATTCTAGGTCAAAATGAGATCATTCACCTCTTCACAGCCTCCTATTTACTAAATGAAATCTTACTCTTTCTTGGCAGGCTCTGTGCTTTATTTGTATGCAGTGTTACATGAGATGCTCATTTAACAAGTCCCATGGGACGTCACTATGCACATCTCTACACAAAGATACACAAAAGGATTACCACACATGGCTCTTAACCTTTTCTCTTCTGAGATTTATTGCCTTAGTTAAAATGACCAAAGCAGCATGGTGCTGACAGTATAGTTTGCTGTGAGCTCAAACTGAGGGTACATATCCAAGAAATACTAGCTATTTTGTACACTGCCTTAGATGTGTTACTATGACATATTTCCCACTCTGGGACTGTATACTATAAATGAGATTTCTTATTTATAAATCCTTCATGTGCCTGTCAATATTACTTTCTCCTTCCACAAGAAAAGTTCCACACACACAAATTGTTCCACATATCCATTAAGATCACTTTCTTTAACAAAGAAAAAGTGAGTTCATAGCATGTAATGGAAACACCTTTCTAAATAGCGCACATCACAATAGCGAAATTGATGTGAGGAATAAAATGTTCCACAGTTTCAACATGGATGGCGCCTTGTAGATTTCTAGATTGTAGGGTTATAGACAGATTTCTCGGTTCAGGGTACGACCACTGATCAAATTGGATTAAAAAGTGTGGTACAGCGCTCAAATGCATACAGTAACTTCTAATAATCAATTGAGGTGTTCTATCCATATACATTTTTTTAAAGGTTATGTAACACAGTTTCCCCCCCTCTTTGAAAGATGTACTACTGGTTACTGCTGTTTGTGGTGTGGTCATTCATGTGAGGGTCCAGGAGAGCTGAGTGGTCCATGATGGTGTGGGGAACAGGGCAGGCTTTTGGTGATCTTTAATCTTCACTCATGAGTGTCAGTGCCTCCAGTTCTGGTGCGGTCCAGGATTTCCAGAGACTGTCCCCACCAGAACAGACTTCTTTCACACCCCTGCCCAACATACTGTAGACTCAGGCAAGGGTATATAAAACAAAAGGCTTAATTTGAGCAGTCACTGCAGATGGAATACAGCAGATGCAGATGGATGTCAGAGGGTCCCAGGCCTTTGAATGGTGCTTGGCTCTCTGTTAGTCTTGAGGCCCCTGAGCTCTCTTTTACCAGCCAGCCCAGGAGGGACTGACTGGCATGTCCCACTCTCAGCCAGGAGGAGCAGCACACACCTCCTCTCCCTAGGAGGGGTGGAAGAGAATTCCTCATAATTTGGCACTTCCTCTCTGAGACTCCAGAAAGGGGGGGGGGCACAAGGTCTGTACCATAATTGGCTGTACACACACCCTGAGTCACCACCACTTCAGTCACTCAAAGAGTCAGCATGAGTGAGGGGGGGTCAATGCCCATAGGATAGCCTGCCACAGTCTGTGGCTATCAGGACTTACATGACAGGAGGCAGAGAGGCAGTCTGGACCAGCCATGGCTACAGTTATAAGAAAGGAAAGAAAGAAATTGCGTTATATTAATTATTTTATTAGCTAAAAAGGTCAGACTATAGATCTGGGAATAAGCTAGTACATTTTGACTGCAGGGTAACATTTACGAGTTTAAGCATCAAGTTAATGTTGGAGCAAGTGTGTTTTGACGCATTGCGCCATTTTTTGGAGCACAGTTGCAACAAATGTAAATGCAAAGTATTTGCAAAAAAATTGCACCAGATTTATCAAATTGCTTTCAATGGGATTTATTTTCTTTGATTAATATGGCTCTGTTATTTGCATTGGTTTTGGCCTCCTTTTGCAGCCAGGAGTCTTTATGGCCTAATTTAAGTGATTGAGCGATAAAAGGCCATATTTACAAAGTGGTGTTACCTCAAGGCAAAATGTCCTGTCCCCCACAAATCCTACAACATTCCTTTATTATGCTTTGAAAATATTTTATTAAGGAAAAACAGCGTATTTCACATAAATTGCAGACCATTCCCATATTTTCTTTTCGACAAATTTTAGTCCAAAGCAAAAACACAAACGCAAAAAAAAAAAAGAAATGACTTGAGAATTGTATGGATAACAGCAGACTGTGTGGGTAGGCCAATTGTTCATCAAGTTTCAATGGTAATCTGTTCTCATTAAATGCAATCAATTAATCTTCATAATGTTCTCTCCACGATTAGAACATCACAGAGTTTGTCTCTGTATCATAAAGATGATCTATAGAATATTAGTCACATAACACAAGCACATATTGTGATATTTCATGGACACAACACATCGAACAAAGACGTTTTTATTTTATTTCAGAAGATTTGTCCCCAGTGGGCTGTTATAAGTAATGTTATTTTTATGTGGAATTAATCCAGTGCTTGTAAAATTAGACCGGTCGGGAGGTAAGTACAGTGCGGAGGTCGCTGGCGTACAGCGTATCTGTAGACCAGGTACGTCACAGGAAGAGACAGTTCATGCGTGCCCTCTGTCCTGGTGTGCAGACATTGATTTAGAAGGAATCTGAAGTTTAGTTCCCATATAATGTTTACTTGCCCTCTTTCTTAACGAGATATGGTGACGCTTTTGTTTAGAGAGAATATATCTGCTATCCATCACAATCCAGCATGCTGATGCAAGGACTATATACTGTATATGGCCCAGAATTACTATTATTATTATTATTATAATTGTCCATATTTAATTGGCCATAAACTAGCGGTACTAATATAGAACTACTGGGGATATGCATTATGCAATCTTGGAGGAGAATCTTGGACATTCCCCTTACGACTTGGGGAATGTCAAGTGGAGGACATAGGGGTGAGAGTTGCATGGCATATAGGTCATAATGAGATGTACAATTGTAGCAAGAATTACTGACCCCAGCACTGCGGATGAACAAGCATGGGGACAGTGTCTGCTGCGATTGGGCTGTGGGGGATTCATGCTTCTCAATGAGACCATCCAACAGCCTTAATCCTTCGGTGCCGCAACTGTGAATCTCTGTGGCATTGAAGATGTTAAATCGTGCTATATCTGTATCAAATGATGTACCTACTGTATGTGCATCACAGCGTCTCGCCAATAAATACACCAAGATTAGGCATAAGAAGTATAACTTTCTGGCTGCTAACAATCTGCACCAGGCGTAATATACTGGGGGGGGGGGGGGGGGGAGGAGGGGTTACATTGACACAACTGTTCTCCAAAAAATGCAGCAAAGCATCAAAACACATGTTATTTTCTCCACAAATATCATGATACATAACCCAAAAATTTTTTTATAGTTCGCATCCCTTCCCCAGTAAATGTATCCAATTAGCAATATTATCTATTTGCCATTATGACATTTACCCATACACTCTATTTTGAATAAGATACAGTATTATTTTGTTAATTTCACCTTTCAATAAACCTTTTTAAAACCTTTATGACCACTAAAATCTTTACCATTTCTCCCACTGCACATACCACAATTTTGAAGAAGACATTTATTTTTGGAGTAATGTATGTTTTTCCTATTTTTTACAGGGTTTACCTTTTAATTGTTGTATTTGCCCAACAATACTGTACAATGCCTGATGCCCATACATTATGCCAGCCCAAGATGTGCAGGCAGTGTATCCCTACAGCTACATAAATCCTGTGGTTGAAGTTTGAGTGTATTGCATCAAGCCAATGACATAATGTATTGTGCTAAGTAACATAAATAGGGGATTGCAACGTCATTTCTCAATTTAAAAAAAAAAAAACCTCAACTTAAAACGTTGTCTTGAATGGCAAAATAACATCTCCAGAATTACTTCCAATAAAAATAAGTCTTGCAATGATTCTAATATCAGTTATTCTCTCCCATTATGCACACAGGAAACTTGACAGCTGTGGATGGTCTAACCTTTCTTATAATTTCTGTACAGTTCACTGCCTCCTATTTTTAAACCCTGAATTAGAAGAATATCATCATCCTAATTTGCATTGCATTAAAGTAAAACATTTTAAATTTGTTCCCAGCAGAAGTAAATCTTGCAGACTTTATGAAGCTATTATACCTGCAGGTACTTTCTACACTTAAAATACATTCTACTTGAACTGCTTTAATTATATTATTATATGTACTTCTGAACTTGAATGTACAGTTCAGTGATATAGGAAAGTTTGGAATAACACGTCTTAACCCTTCCACTGCTAAATGGACAGTAAAACACATTGATTTTTCCATGTGTTTGCCGTTTTGAACACTTGAAGGATTAATGAGGGTGTTAGAAAGATGATCATTTCAAAGTTGTTTTTTCCTGTCTTATAATAATTTCACAGTAGCTCAGAGTGCTCAATACAAAATCCTATAAAGGTTCCTAGCACAAAAAGTACAGTGCACTCTGAATGTAAAATACACCCTGCAGAGGTGGATTTTCTTACGTTAAGGTACAGAATGAGGATTAGCTGTAATTTGCATACTATATGTTGGTATTAAAGTACAGTAAAAACTATGCTCCATTTTTGTATCAGGAACAGAGACTCCCAAAGTCACCAATTAAACCCAGTTTCCTTCCAAGTTTCCTTTCCCCCTGCAAAACTGGTGCAAAGCAATAAAACAAACCCTTCATGAACCCCTCCCCAAGTGTGTGCAGAAAAGTCGTTATTTGTTATTTGCAGGATCTGATTTTATTGCAGAACAATGGTGAAAGTGACAGAACATAAAAAGCATCCAAAGTCTGAGAAAAAAACATTAGAAAAATGAAAGTGCGTTTTCTATAAAAAATGAAGTTATTTATTGGTCATGGGAACAAACAAATGGTGTAGGCGTCACCCTTCCAATGCGTTTCGCGCCAAAAAGCGCTTTCTGATTTTATTGGACCACTTGTGGATTCACAGATGTTGTACCGTGGATAAGCCTTTGGTACTACAGACATTTCTCAACTGTGACATTTACAGTTATAGTACATGTTCCTAAAACCTTATATCAACCTCCATGAAAAATATTTGGTCGGTTTAGACCACCTGTTAGTAAGGTGGTCCATAGGGACACATATTTGCTTGCTTTCATGTAAAGCTGTGTGCACAAACACAAATGTTCATGTGAATTACAAACAGATGCAGCAGCCGTTATTTTAACAAATCACGCAGTGTGTACATCGGAATACCCATGTCATGGCGCGGGATTTCTTCCAACCGTACCGCCTTTAGACGCGAGTTCAGGCGAGTGCAGAAAATGGCATTTTAGTGTCCTGGCTTTTAAACACCTGAAACTGACACAGTAGCACAGTACTGTACACATTACAATTCATTAATTTCATTGCAATTAATTGCACACAAGCCATGAAATTCGAACAAAGCAACCGCGATAAACACGTGTGCCTGGGGCGATTGGCCGCGTTTATGCCACATGGAGTACAGCAGCGCACACGAAAACAGCGCCGTGATTTGTTAAAATAACAGCCGCTGCATCTGTATTAAGATAATTATATAAACAATGGTTGCAAAGCATTGCTATAGCACTTTTTTTTTTAACTTTCCTGTCATACACGTATTTTTAAATACTGCAGTCCATAGCCCCATATGGTTAATCAACAGGTCTGCTCTTTTCTGAAGCACACTGATTAAAATTACAACAGTGAGGAAAAATCTTCATCCCAACTTCATTGGCTTTGGGAGAGGTGATTAATTATGTTTGCTGATAGTAAACATGTATGCACCCCATTGTCCCCACAATAATCCCTATGACATTTTATTATGACATTGCATCCATGTTGCCTTATCTTTCTGTATATAACTTGCAGAATATAACATGACTGAGTATGATGATACAGTATGGAACGGTGCAGTTTGGTCCAGAACATTTGCATCAACTTCCTCCAGCAGCATACTGTACTGTACATATGAAACATGTTAGTCTTGCTTTTTTTACACCTGATACAGAGATTAACATCATCTAGACCTGCGGGATTTAAGTGACACAAAGAGGAAGGAAAAAGCACGTTTATGGGTGCAAATGTTGATACATTCCATTATAATACTGTGCTACCATACATATTTCTCTTCTTATCTCTTATCACCAATTTCAAAATGTTCATTGTTACAAGTTGAGTAAAACAAGCACATTTATACATTGAGGAAGATTAGCAGGTATCACAGCTTGACTCTGCTTTACATGACATTCAAAGGAATGGCTGTTAACACAGGATAGCATGCAATACGTCTCATCAGAGTTTAGTGAATCCCAGTCATTGATGCAAAGTGACGCAGAGTCAAAATGATGCGGCATTTACGACAAGACCCTGGATCTCTTAATGTAGAATATCGCTTGAATTTATCGAACAGAACTCCTCAATGCATTTGCTTAGCATGCTGTGTTTGCACTGTGTCCTTGCCAATATTCGATTTTACAACACACAAATGCAGAAAACATTCAAATCCAGATCACCCCGCTATTACCTGTTCTATCTGCAATTGGATGGATTCTCTGTGTATCCAGCAAATTACAGTAGGTGGTCATTGAATCACACTAACTGACATAGTTATGCATTGCATCCAGAGTATGCCTTTTGTATGTACAAAAAAATAAACATAACTACTCTTAGCATTAAGGTACAAAACAAGCAATTCAACAGTAATCTGATCTATTTAGCCAGCAGAGACTTGAGTCTCCCAGATGGGCAAATACATTATAATGTAATAAGCAGAAAGCAAAAAGAACTCCAGGCCTATGCAAACACAAAAGAGGAAATGGGAAAACCCTTCTTCAAACCTACACCTGTCAAGTCCCCACGATTTTCAGTGATTCTCATGTCTCAATCTTACTTATTTTTAACATCAATGCTCTTACAAACATCAATACAATATCACTCATTGTAGTCAGTAGTTATCTATGAAAAGTAGTTTTTTTCTCCCCGAACCCTTTAATCTCCCTTCTTTGGGTCATTGAGAGTTGACATCTCCATAAGCTAAACAGAGACGATGGGGTTAAAATAAAGTGTTACAGGAAAGTTAAATTGGTAGAATAAATAAGATATGTAGACTAGACTGGGAAGTTACATTGGGCCATACAGTATCTCTCATATCCTCTATTAGGTAGCACAAAAAGTCAAGTACTTTAGCCAGAAAGTCTCAATTTGTTTTGTCTTTTTTTGATTCATTGTTCCAGCTCTCTCCCCTCCCTTATAAAAAAAAAATAGAACAAGTAATGAGGCAAGAAGAGCAAGTCTTGTCTCATCCACTGCAATGATAGTTAAATGTTTCAATATCAAGCCAGAACTCTAAAAAGCTTTATCAGTGAAGCATGTCTCATATCAACTTAATCTCCAGGGATATTGCTGAGCTACAAGGAGGAGTGTCTGTGATTAATATCTCTCCTTTTCAAACTAGATTCATACAATATACAGAATATTATAACACTTGAGTGCAAGGGCATTTGAGAACAATGACTCATTAACCATTCCACTTCTGAAGGGGGCTGTGCAATGCATTTCAGGAAACTAGCATTGCAGTATATTAAGAAACCATATAAAAATACCACTTATGAGCATATTCACGTCTCAGACAGGTCTACAAACCTGCCTTTTGCCATTGTATTGTAGCATACAATGCTTCCACTGAAGCTAGGGATTATGGGTAATGACGTGCAAATGACCAACTATGCAGTTGTATCATAAACTTTTTTAAATGATCTGAACCCAGTTTAGTTAATAAGGAAGGTAAGAGAAGGGAATGGAATCACATGAGCTTTTACCTATACAAAATGTGTTGCAGTCAAAAGTGTATTACCTGTGATGAAGATGCCTGGTATGCGCCTGCACCTCTACACAATGTGGATAGACCCAAGCCGTTTGGTAGCTGTACACAACACTACTTTCCTGGCTTTGCTATTAAAATCTCAACCATTCAAGTTTTTTAAGTCCTTTTCCAAGTACCAGGGACCAGTTAAATTCCTCATCTGTAATCACTGAAGTTACGTCTTTTACTTATCACACACATTCCCAGGTAGCTCAAATTCCTACACCCACCACATCATGAATATATATTTATGTCAAAAAGAGGGCTACTGAGCGTGGCAAATGTATACAACAAAAGACAAAGGTGCCCAATGCTACATCGAATTGACAAAACATATATGGTAATAAGTATAAAGTTAAATACTTCAATAATAATATTTTCTTGGTTATTTAGTTAGATCCTTTGGCCAAAGCATCATAAGCCTGCATACCACGCCAAGGTATAACCAAACTTTGCAGGTCCTAACACTACACTGTGAACCCTTCCTTTTACCTCTGTATGAAGGGAAGGAACCATAGTAGATCCTGTTCTTGCAGCAAAATGAAAAGACATCCTAAGTTAAAAAGTTGAAGAGGAGTGAGCTCTGGGGGGAGGTGCCACCTACCTCCATACAACTGTTGCCAGTTAGAAATTGATTAACACACACATTCCCAGGTAGCTCAAACTCCTACACCCACCACATCATGAATATATATTTATGTCAAAAAGAGGGCTACTGAGCGTGGCAAATGTATACAACAAAAGACAGAGGTGCCCAATGCTACATCCAATTGACAAAACATATATGGTAATAAGTATAAAGTTTAAATACTTCAATAATAATATTTTCTTGGTTATTTAGTTATATCTTTTGCTTTAGGTATTTTACTTATGCAATTATATTAATACTACAGTGTATTTCTTATTAACGTCTGTGGCCCATATTTAGAGTACTAACCAGTCTTCTGCCATAACACATCTCACACTACTAAAGGACACATTACAGTCCATTGAAGTAGTGCTAGAAAGTGTTATAGCAAAAGAATGATTAGAAAATGTGCCCCTATATCATATGTGGGAAAATTAGGTGATAACTATTGAATCTTCTCACATGTCCTACTGAAGACCAGTGAGGCTTAGCACATTTACTAAATAATCAGTAAAAGTTCAGCTATTAATGATCTACAGTATGAAGATCTCTCAAGTTGTTTAATTAAAATGTATCACTGCCTATAGTGAATGTAATACTACGGAGTATCACAACATACGCTCAGCCCAGCAAAGCTGTCTTAGACAAATAAAATATTGCATAAAACAATGCTTGTGTCCCATCCTTGCCAGTTCTGACATGTCGTATTCCTCTTGTTTCTGTACTTGATGACCCCTAAGCAGTAACCAATAGGATACTGCAGTAGTGGCTTCTTTTTCTCTATTGGTACTTTAAGGGGGTTACAGGGTATTATGATGAGCAATGGGAACTGCCATATTAATTGGAGGGTTTAGTTATGTATATTTGTTGGCGTTGAGTCACTCAGTATTTTAATAAACAGCAACATGTTTACTTACAGTACTGTCACATGCTCATAATCAGTCAGTTGTAAAATGCATTACATTGAGGTTTTGAAATACTGTTCAATGATTTGTGGGGGTCACAAAAGAGAATGGTCAAGTAAAATAAAGATGTACATTTGTCCAGAAGTCATGTTTCTCTGATTTAAGACACATAAGCAGAAGGATAACTTCAGTTTTACAAAGCTTCTTTAAGTTAAATTACATTAAATACAATACATTTGATTGTAAGCTCTTAAACACAGCTCTTAAACACAGTGAATGCTGATATGTAGTTGTTTTATAGCACACTGTACACACTGTAATCATTTGGGATTTATGGTGGAGATGTATCAATATAAAGAAATCGTAAAGTGTTTCCTACATTTGATGCTAATTGTTATCCAGAGAAATTAAGGTCACTTTAGACCTGGCAGATTTTTTTATGCAAATGCAAGTTTAAAAAGTGACACACAGAGACACAAAATTTGATTCATCTCATTATAATCTGTGCATCATATAACTCTTCCCTAATTCCTCCTATTGACACTCCCTAAATCACAAGATGACGCACACGGACACATGTAGCAAAGACCTTGATACATTGATGCAAAAAGATGCAAATGGCCTAATTTGCATACATTTTGCCTTGATACATAACCCCTATATATCAAGGCAAACGTGGTGCATCTCTAGGGTCCAAGAGTTGCACCAGATTTATCAAATACAAAAATCCTATTTTTCTTTAATATATCTGGTGATGTTTTTTTGCCCCCAAATGTTACCACATTTGCTTTAGTACATATATTGCTATGTGTTTTTGGTCGCTAAGCACATACTATATTTAAACCAAGGTAGTGAGTGAAGAGCGAGATGGTATCCCTCAGTTCTAATTGACTTCTGCCTCTTCAACCACATTGGTATGGTGGTTGGTTTGTGATTATAATAGGGTGTTAATGGTTTGCCTAAGAGGGGAGGTCAAGGGAGACGAGAGAGAGCAAAGAGATGTCAGTGAAATCGTTTCCTTAAAGGATTTTGGGTTTCTGATCTGTCGACCTCTGCCCATAAATCCAAAAGCCATCAATACATTATAATGCATCTTGACCGTAATTCCAGTAAAACACCAGTGAGGAACTGATGGTAAATCTAAAAGGTGGGTGTGTTTTTTCATCATTACAAATATTTCTGCTTATTTATCATATACTGTCAGTCCCTTAAGAATGGTAATATCTGCAGTGCCTTTAGTATTGACATACTCAAGACTTGCATACATGTCATGTGCATTTTTTGCGGGGTCCCAATACCTAATAAAATCCCAGGGTGGAACAGGTTAAGCCAAGCATTTTTTCGTCTGTACAAAGTCACACAGCTCATTTTACTGGGCTGTCTTCCAGCCAAGGTAACAGCCTTGAAATTAAGCACTGTCTACCCCAGCACAATGTGAAGACACACACTGTAAGAATAATGGGCTTATACTGCTGAGCTGTGATTATGCTGAGCTCATTTGAGGTCGACCAAGGGAGGGGCCCACCTATTTAACACATTGCCAGTGTGGAAGAGCAATAAATAGCCTACCCCTTGTTACATGTTGCACTTAGAAAATAAACAAAATCAGCTATTTCCACAGCCTTAAAATTCCAGTTTTCAGTGCACCTCGGGAATTGATCAAATCATTAAGTTGGAACAGACATTTTGCCACAAACGAAAAAAATTAATGTATTATAAGCCTTGAATTCTTACATCCAAAATGCAATGCACAATCTTTTAAAAATTAAGTCAATAACAGAAACAATTTGTGTGCTGAAGCTGCGAATTCTGCCAATTCTGCTAATTCTGAAGGAGTGGCTCAGTCACAGTGACTCTGTAAATGACACTATGGGGCCTATGCACTAAGCGTTCATAAGCCACTTATCGCCCAAAATGCCTACTACGATTCTGTAAGTGTCGATAAGTGGGCGAGAAAAGACTGAGTCGCCAAAAATTTTATCCTTAAAAAAATTAAAATTTGCAGAGTGAGCGACGATAAGCCCCTTATCTGCAGGTTCTGAAATTCGTGCAATTCTAGTAGCCACGATTAGGTTCTCAAGGCCTAATCGTGGCTCTAGAATGTCTTCTGTGTAAAACATTATCATTGTAAACTATGCATTGATAACTTCAATTGATCTGTGTACCCTCGACTCTTGCCCATTACTTTTAATAACCCACCCAAATAAATAGACACCATTTGGGGGTACAAATGGTCACAGCCTTTTATTAACCATAAACACCAACACTCCTGGACCTGGTCAGCAAGTACACCAGCCAGTAAACCTGATTTTGCTGATCGCCGCTACATGACCAAGTGAGCACTCTTGGTTCATAACAACTGGGGTCCTTAGGAGTAGAGCCTACCGCCCACCGTACCTCTCCCTAACCCAAGACTGTGGCAAAAATAGATCACCACCAACACTTTTTAACCATACCTTTCTTTTTTTCCTCAAACTTTCTTAATTTCTTTATTTTTTTTAAAATAAATATAACGTTACTTGCCATCATAACAACAAACATAAAACAACATTATCCAACAAACCTGAACCTCAAAGGGGGTGCGTGGATGAGAAACATTTGGGTAGGTGGCAAGAGGCAAGATGTAGGGCGAAAGGAGTCTCTTAAATAACCCAGCCCTCCCCTCCATGCTTTCCTTCCCCTTATTGGTCAGTGCTTTCTCAAGATTGACAAACGCCGATCTTATTTGCTTTTTGTTACTTCCCCTTGTCACACATGCATGAAGCCAAACTTTCAATGAATGCTCAAAATGGATACAGTACAAATGGAAGAAGTGCAAGGTCTCCAACTGTACATATGCACTTCTCAAACAACTAATCCCCTATTCCACCTAAAAAAAAAAAAAAAAGAGTTAGCACAGGCAGCGCTTTCCTCCTGAAGTGCACAATCGCCTTTCAAGCTCAGTGTTCTGATAAATTGGTTAAACAATACGTGTGTCTATATTTTAAAATAACAAACAAAACCTGTGATTCGATGTCTAATTTTGAGCTGTTCAGAGTTTAGTTAACCCATTCACTGACACTGCTTTAGGGCACTGCAACACATTGTTTGAGACCTTTAAGCTTGGCTATTAAGATAAGGTTGATTGTGTTTTTTACTTTATTTAACACAGAAATACAGCAGTCCTTCTTACCCTTCAATTAATGGCATCCACTTAAAATACGGTAGCCCTCCTTTTTAGGTTAAGAATTCAATGGCCTTTTTTTTTTGTTGCACATGTTTGCTTTATCATGACAATGTGGCCTTCAGTATGTATTTTTTTTTTTAATCTGTTATTTTATTCTTCCCTGCCACAAACATAAGCATCTTCCAAGTGAAGAGCGTCTGCAGTATCCAGCACTGAGAACATTCAATTAACCATAACATCCTTTAAAAAAAATAACATGGAGTTCCCTTCACAGGCAAGGAGAAAACATTTGCTCTTCACAGAAGCAATTTCTTTCAACCCTATTCTGCACCTTGATCGAAAACTAGACCAAGGTGAACCTAACCTGCAGGTAAAGAGCTATAAATTGCTTAATTCCCTTAGCAACCTGAATGAGCTTCAATACATTGCAGGTGCCCCTGGAAGCAAATGGGTTTTAAGACACAAAACATTTAAAAGTAAGCATTTAAATGTATTAATTAAAAAGAGACAATTAATATGTACAACATTTATATTATGTGGCTCCACCTACTGTAGTGGACAAAGATTCAAATTTCTTGATCAGCATACTGTTAGTAATTTAATTGTAAGCGATTTAAAGGTGTGGTTCCACCTAGGGTGTATTTCCCCTTTCCTGGTACTGTATGAAGCAGGGGCTCTGGAGCTGAACTGCTTTCATTTTAGCTTTGGGGACCCCCTGCTCCCCGAGATGCATACCTCTGTAGGTAAGCTCCCTATCTGGGTGAATAATATGGAGGTTTTAATCTACTACAGCACAGGAGTCAATAGGAAGCTGCAACATAATTCATTACTACTTCCTATTAGCCATATGACGCAGGAGCTTTATACTTGCTTGGAACCAGCAGCACCTTCTGAGGTATGTATCTCATATAAGATACATACAATCAGAGCAGGGCTGGTAGGATGCACAGGGTTACCTGGAAATCTGAATTAACCAAAGGGCATGGGAAATCCCTCAATGCCACCCACTGTGACAAACCCCGACCAGTCTGGGGGGGAGTGGGGGGAGGGAGGGGCATGCAAATTCAAAGGGTATCCATTGATCTGAGGATGTGGATAATTGGACCCTTCTGTCCAAATGGTCTTCACACCTTGGACGTCCTCTGGGCTTTAATCCCCAGATGTCCTGCCAGATCACCTGGCACCACTTGATAGCCCAGGGGCCTGTCAGAGCATTAGTTTTGAAAGTCCCAGCTCATTTCTGTGCACAAGCATATGTTTTAAAACACAAAGTTTAATAAAAAATACACTTAAAAATATCCTAAATCTGTGGATTATGGGAAATGGAATGAGAAGCAGCACGTTATTCCTTACTAGCCATATTCCCCACATTCTAAACAATACTTAGGACTGGACTTTTAAAAGTCCCCTCAAAAACTTGTAGCTGGTTGTAGTACCCCCCAGAACCCCTAAGCCTGTTCTGGGTGACCTGGGCATTTACTGGGTATCCCCAATAACCTAGGGACCCCTTGACTGTTTCAGGGACACCTCACATCCCTATGCCCTGTTTACCTTCCGGGTTGTTGTGAAGCAGGGAACTTAGTGGTGAGTTTTGCCCTATACAGCTTCTGGGTGACCTGGGCATTAAATGAGTATGCCCCTTAACCTAGGGACCTCTTGACTGTGTCAGTGACACCTTTTGGGGTGGCCAGCAACTCTGGGCCCCATCTACCTATACACAATGTGACAACACTTTTTCCGATAAACCCCCCTTGAAACTCATAGCCTGTGAATCTCCACTAGTTAGCACTCCTGGAAAGGTAAAACACACAATGGCAAGGCTCGGGAAGACTAATTCCTCTAGCAGCCAGGGGAATAGTTCCTCCAGCACAGAGGGGACTCAGGATGCTCAGATACCAAGAACAATTGTGGTGGTAGGGGACTCCATTATTAGAAAGGTAGATAGGGTAATCTGTTGCCATGACCCCATGAACCGAACAGTTTGTTGTCTCCTGGGTGCTCGGGTTTGGCACATTGCAGATCGGGTAGACAGATTGTTGGGGAGGGGGAGGGGTTGGGATTGACCCAGCGGTCTTGGTACATGTTGGCACCAATGACAAAGTTAGAAAAAGATGGAGGGTCCTAAAAAAGGATTTCAGGGATCTAGGCCAAAAGCTTAAGGCAAGGATCTCCAATGTAGTATTTTCTGAAATACTACCAGTGCCATGCGCTACCGCAGGGAGACAGTCAGAGATTAGGGAGGTTAATGCATGACTAAAAAAGTGGTGTAGGAAGAAGGGTTTTTTTTTTTTTTTTAGAGCACTGGGACTCCTTTTCTAAGAGGTGCCATCTATAGTCTAGGGATGGATTGAACCTCAATGAAGAGGAATCTTCTGTGCTAGGGGGGGAGAATGTTAAAAAGATTGGAGGAGAGTTTTAGCTAGGATGGAGGGTGGAGGGGAATGAAACAGATAACAAACTAAATACCATAGAAGAAGAAACAAGGGGTTTTGGAGGTAGAATGGGGGTAAGTACGACTTTGACAAGCAGTGAGACACCAATAGTACATACAGATAATACTAGAAAACTTCTAAAGTCTAAACCAAGTTGGCGCAGAAAGGAAGGAGCAGATAAGATAATAGTACAGGCTGAAAAAAAACTGAAATGCATGCTTGCAAATGCAAGAAGCCTGACAGATTAAATGGGGGAGCTACAATGGAGCAGTATGATATCATAGGCATGACTGAAATATGGTGGGATGAAACTCATGACTGAGCAGTTAATTTAGAGGTTTATTCCCTTTTTCAGTAGGGTTGAGAAAATAGAAGTGGAGGTGGAGTATGTTTATATGTTAAACCGGATCTAAAACCTATTATAAGGGAAGATGTTTACGAAGGGAATAATGAAAATGTAGAGACCTTGTGGATAGAAATTAGCAGTGGAGGTAAAAGTACAGCTAAACCCCGTTATAACGCGGGTCTCGGGGTCCACCCCGAGACCACCACGTTACTAACGGGGTCGCGGAAAAAAAAAATGGCCGCCGCTTTAACGCAGATTCATCCCGCGGGACAGGAGATGGGAGCGGGCATGTCCCTCCGGTCCCCGCTTCCCCCTGTCACCGCGGGACAGCCCGCGGGGCAGGAGATGGGAGCGGGGATGTCCCTCCGGTCCCCGCTTCCCCCTGTCACCGCGGGACAGCCCGCGGGGCAGGAGATGGGAGCGGGGATGCCCCTCCGGTCCCGGCTTCCCCCTGACACCACGTGAATAGAAAAAAAACCGCTATACAACCAGTTTCCGCCGTACAGCTCCCTGCCGTGCGACCTCCCCACCGACGCCACCACCGCAATGGCAGTACTTTCTGGTACTATATTTAAAAATCGCCACGGTCTGAAGTGTAAGTGTCTGTGAGTGTGTGTAAGTGTCTGTGAGTGTGTGTAAGTGTGCATAAGTGTGTGTAAGTGTGTGTGAGTGTCTGCGAGTGTCTGTGAGTGAGAGGGAACTGGCAGGCAACATCCACTCCTCACGAGCCGCACGGCGCATGCGCACGGCGAACGTGAGGGGTGCCTGCATAAGTGTGCTGCTTTGGAGACAGGTAAGCAGTCTCCGGAAGACCGCTAACCCCCCCCCCCCCCCCCGCCGCAGCACAGGGCCCTCGCGCAGCAGTACAGGGCCCGCCGTAGCCGCAGCGCAGGGCCCCGCCACCCCCCCAGAGCACAATGACTTCCCACCCCCCGCCCCGGGCCCTAACACCCACCTACCTGCCCCCCCGCGCTGCACCGGGCCATCCTACCAGCCCACACAAGTTAGATTTTCCACTGACTTGGAGCAGTATATACAGTATTTGTTAGGCTAAGGTCCCGTTGCACGCGTCCGCACGGCTGGCTTGCTTGCCGGCGGCTCGTGCAACTCGCTGTACCGCGATCTGCGGTCTACAGGCTACTTTTCTCGGAGCGGGGGGGGCGTGGCCAAACGGGTCGGGGGGGGCGCGGCCATGACGTGAGGGGGCGCGGCCATGACGTGAGGGGCCGGAGCGGGAGGTGGGCGAGAGTGGGAGGATTGACAGGGAGGGGGGGGCGTGGCTTGAGCGGAGGGACCCGCTACTCTTCCCCCCCCCTCCCTCCACGGGCTGCAGGTAAGTAAAAAAAACACACACACGCAGGCACTCATACATACATACATACACACACACACACAGACAGGCACTCACGCACTCATACACACACATACACACACACACACACACACAGACAGAGACAGGCACGCACGCACTCATACACACACACACAGACAGAGACAGGCACGCACACAGACAGGCACACACATACACACACACAGGCAGGCACGCACGCACTCAGACACACACACAGACAGGCACGCACGCTGCTTTCACTCCACACTCCTCCCCGCTCCCCGAAGCCTCTCCTCCTCCCGCAGCCTCCCCTCCCCATTGGCTCACAGCCACACCACGTGACGCGTCAACGCTAGGAAACACCATTCTGTGGTGTCTCCTAGCGGCTGACGCGCCACAGCGTGTAGTCAGCTGTGCAGCCAGTGGGGACCGGGACCGGCTCGCGAGGATTCCCCTGCTGGTGGGGAACTCGCTACATTGCCGCCCGCGCCAACGAGCGCAGCGGGTCCCAGGCCTAAGGGTGCATTATTTATTAATACAGTATATAGCTATAAATTGGTCCTTTAGAAGTGGGAATTTTTGTGAGTTGTGATAACTTTTTATATTTAAAGAGTGTTTAATGCTCCTCCTTTTAGTTTAAGCTTGTATAGAATACAGGTGCAGTGTGAGCAATGAGGAGTGTGTGTGCAGTGTACAGTGTGTGTGCAGTGTGTCAGTGTGTGCAGTGTGAGCAATGAGCAGTGTGTGTGCAGTGTGCAGTGTGTGTGCAGTGTGTCAGTGTGAGCAATGAGCAGTGTGTGTGCAGTGTGCAGTGTGTGTGCAGTGTGTCAGTGTGTGCAGTGTGAGCAATGAGCAGTGTGTGCAGTGTGCAGTGTGTGTGTGTGTGTGCAGTGTGAGCAATGAGCAGTGTGTGTAGTGTGTGCAGTGTGTGCAGTGTGCAAAAAAAAAAAAAAAGAGCCGTCTAAGAGGGGATATGATAACTATATACAAATATATTCGGGACAGTACAAGGAGCTTTCAAAAGAACTATTCATCCCACGGGCAGTATAAAGGTCTAGGGGACATCCCTTAAGGTTGGAGGAAAGGAGATTTCAGCAGCAACAAAGGAAAGGGTTCTTTACAGTAAGGGCAGTTGAAATGTGGAATTCATTACCCATTGAGACTGTGATGGCAGAAACAATAGATTTGTTCAAAAAAAGGTTGGACATCTTTTTAGAAAGGAAAGGTATACAGGGATATAACAAATAAGTATACATAGGAAGAATGTTGATCCGGGGATTAATCCGATTGCCAATTCTTGGAGTCAGGAAGGAATTTATTTTTCCCCTTATGAGATATCATTGGATGAAATAACAATGGGGTTTTTCTGTTTGCCTTCCTCTGGATCAATAAGTAAATATAGATATAGGATAAACCATCTGTTGTCTAAATTTAACATAGGTTGAACTTGATGAACGTACGTCTTCTTTCAACCCCATCTACTATGTAACTATGTAACATAAATTCATTATTGTTGCACAATCACATCCATTCCATGTACAACCAATGGGTCCAAGAGCTGACACTCTAAACCCACAAATACGGTTCAGAGGTAACCAGTCGGGCATAATAGCTTTATTGATGGCCTGGTCACCCCTTCACCATCACAATCTTACCTTTAGAAGTTTTCACCCTCTGGATCCCGGCGTTTCAGGAAGCTCTCGACCACAACATCATCCACTGCAATCCGCCTCCATCCTCCTTGAAGATCAGCATCAGGTAAAAAAAATCTTTCTTTCATCTTTTTTCACCTTCTTCTATCTTCTTCTGTCATTCTTTTCTTCTATCTTCTTTTCTGTCAATCCATTCCCCATGGTAAATCCAGCAACGGAAGTTGCCTTGTCGTCTTCTTGAGGAAAAATGAGACAGAACTTGCCTTTAATAGGGCCTGTGACATCACATTTTAGGGTCAGATGGTACAGCTCCAATCCAATTGGAAGCTGTATCATGTGACAGGCTTTTTAAAAAAAAACTTTTTTAAAGGGTGTGACATCATCTCAAGGGAGGTACCTCACATCCTTAAAACTACATGGCTCATATCCCATGGTATTACAGCCAATGGGATTGAAGACAATCCCATTGATTCATGCACCATGTGATATGTTCCATTAGTTTTTAAGGATGTGACATCATCCCTTAAAGTGGTATCACATCCTTTTTAACAAATAGAACATATCACAATGTACAGGAACCAATGGGATTGTCTTCAACCCCATTGGCTGTAATACCATGGGATATGAGCCATGTGGTTTTAAGGATGTGACGTACCTCCCTTAAAGATGACGTCACATCCTTAGAAGAAAAAAAAGGCTGGTCACAGGATACAGCGTCTAATCGGATTGGAGCTGTACCATCTGACCCTAAAATGTGACGTCACAGGCCCTATAAAAGGTCTGTTTTCGTCTCATTTTAGCCCAAGAAGACAACGAGGCAACTTCTGATTGGATTTACCATGGGGAATGGATTGAAAGAAAGAAGAAAAGAATGACAGAAGAAGATAGAAGAAGGTTAAAGAAGATGAAAGAAAGAAGATTTTTTTTTTTTTACCTGATGCTGATCTTCAAGGAGGATGGGGGTGGATTGCAGTGGATGATGTCGCGGGTCAAGAGCTTACAGAGGCACAACAGAGGCATGCAGGATATAATCTGCACCAGCCTATTCAGCAGGACACAGCAGTACCCGGCTATCGTGAGGAACGCTGAGGATATCCATGTCCTGGTAGTGGACCATCTTGATGCCTGTCAGATGAGGGGACCATCAGAGCGCCGTTGTGGTAACATATGCCTATACATGTATTTCTTTTATTGATTTAAATTGATGTACAGTACGTATGAAACTCACCATTTTTTCACATCTTCCTAATATAATTGAACTTATTACACTGAGAGTTGTGCGCTGTTTGTTCTTTTTTCTATACTAGTTTATTTAATTGTATTCTAGTATTTTGGGAAAACATCATTTTAATTATTTTGCGGTTTTGGTGTTAGAATAATTTTATTGATGTATAGTTGAGGCTTTTTAGTTCTATTATTGTTGTGGTGTTCAGGTGCTTGTTTTTTTCATTAATTGTTGTGTATTGTTGTGCTTGATGATTTTTTTTATATAGGTTGGCCATTGACTGCTATAGTGGCTTATCATGTCCATATTATATGGGTATGATGTACCACTCTGCCAATCAATGGATAAAGGGTGGGGGTTCTTCTGCCAGCGTGGGTGTTTGGCCTCCCGGGTGGGTAGCGGGGGAGGGTGGGTTAACCCCTTAATTACTATAGCGGTTGTTAACCGCTAAGGTGATTAAGGGGTTAGGGGCCATTTGATTGTATTTTTTCTTGTACTCTTGCTGCTAACGGAGGACATAGACCTGGAGTATGGTGATGAGGATGCCCTTCATCATGGCAGGGGTAAATAGAAGCTTTATTTACTTTATTTATGCTGGGTGGCTAATGTTTTATTTAGAATGGGCAAATTAGATATTATCTATATCTGGATAATAGTCATTTTGCCCATTACTGTACTGTATGTGTTGGGTGGTTTGTGGTGAGTAGAGGAGGTGGGTAGTAGGGTTGTTGTGTTTTTGAATGTTTATTGTGGGTAGCGGAGGGGGGTGAAGGTGGTATTTGGCCCTTGGTGGGTGTTTATACCAACCGGGTGGGTAGAGGGAGGGGTTAACCCCTTCATTACCTTAGTGGTATTAACCACTAATGTAATGAATGAGTTAACTCCACCCGCAACCCCCCCCCCTGCAAGGCCTAAACACCCACCAAGGGCCAAAGCCCACCTTCACCCACCCCCGCTACCCACAATAAATAAACATGGCACCGGTAGTTGCCTGTAAATGCATTTTTATTGCATCGGATTCATGATGGGGTGTCTCTGGTGCTGGTATTCATGTGTATCAGCTCCGAAGACCTCCGGCATAAATCCGATGCAGGAAAATGTAATTATTTTTTTTCGTTCCTCTCTTGCCACCGCCTCACTATCTTCTCACCAGCTTCACGACAACTTTTTCTGGCGAGAGGAATTTGGGAGAATATCGCCATTCTAGAAGAATTGCACGAATTTCAAAACCTGCCGATAAGGGCTTATCGCGGCACATCTGACAATGTGTTTTTAGACAAGAGTCAAAAATGGCGATTAATGCTTTCGCCGCCCACATATCAAGGCTTTCTGAATCGCTGTACCTATTTTTGGCCGATAACGGCTAAAATGCCTAAATAAGTGGGTAATGAAAGCTACTAGAATAGGCCCCTTAATATTTTCACAGAGTCTCTTCATCTCTTTGCTTTAATGGGTTATTTAGTTGTCTCTCCCTTTTTACTCAGTCCAGGGTTTGCAGTACCGTCTTTGGAGGACTTGTTCTCTATTTTATGCTTTAAAGGGAGATGGGTTTAAGCTGTATTTTAAAGACTACTCCCATTATAGACCGGTCCTCGGGGGCCACCCGCGACCACCGTGGTGGTACCGTGTCCGCAGGAGGGGGAAAGCTGAGAACTCTCCCAGCATTCCCAGACCCGGTGGGGCAGCTGCAACAGCACACAGCACTTACCCGGCATTTGGCAGCTCTTCTCCCTGTCTCTGCTTCCTGCTTCTGCTTCCGTCTTGCGAGAGCAAGCTCCCTTAAAGAGACAGTGTGTCTCTGTGTGTGTGTGTATTTGACTGTGTGAGACTGTGTGTGTGTGTGTCAGTGTGTCATTGTGTGTGTGTGCAGTGTGTCATTGTGTGTGTGTGCAGTGAGCTATGAGTGTGTGCAGTGTGCTGTGAATGTATGCAGTGTGCTGTAAGTGTGTGCTATGAGTGTATGCTGT
Source organism: Ascaphus truei (assembly GCF_040206685.1). NCBI lineage: Eukaryota > Metazoa > Chordata > Amphibia > Anura > Ascaphidae > Ascaphus > Ascaphus truei. Next base: position 51,822,517 of record NC_134488.1, on the reverse strand, counting down.
GTGTGCGTCAGTGTGTGTGTATGCAGTGTGCTGTGAGTGTGTGTGTTTGTGTGTGCAGTGTGTGTGTGCAGTGTGCTGTGAGTGTATGCAGTGTGCTGTCAGTGTATGCAGTGTGATGTGAGTATGTGCAGTGTGCTGTGAATGTATGCAGTATGCTGTGTGTGCAGTGTGCTGTGAGTATGTGCAGTGTGCTGTGAGTGTGTGCAGTGTGAGTGTGCAGTGTGCTGTGACTGTATGCAGTGTGTGTGCAAAAAAAAAACTTAATTTTTTTTTTATTTATTTTTTTAAATTCGGGGTCCACGCTCAAACCGCGTTATAGCGGATCGCGCTATAACGGGGTTGAGCTGTACTATTTTAAATAATATCATTATTGCTTTAATATTGCTTTAATATTAATAATAATATTTGCTTTAATATTACAATAAGCGATACAATAAGCAATAATGTTTTAATAGTTACAGGTGCGTTCTCCTATGATGATATGGTCCTATAATGATATCGTTGGTCGAAAGGCTTTCAGTCACTAGCGCGTAGATTAGAAAGAGAGACAAACAAACATATACACAACACCGGCTTCAGAAGCTAAGACTAAGGTGAAAAAAGGATTGAGTGGAACCTCGGCCGTCCTCACCTCCCTTCCCCTGCCTATCCCTCCCCTTCCTTCCCACTGACCCAGTTAGGTTATTGTTCCTATATTGTACACAGTTATATATATGGAATGTTGGTAAGTCATGATACTACAATGGATATTAGCTGTCTTATCTTTGTGTTTTGAAAACCAATAAAATATAAGTTATATAAAAAAATAAATACTATTTTTTTTCTTTCAAATAAAAAGTAATAATACACTAGATCCGTTAAATTTAAAGTGTTTACTGTATATCTGAATTTTGACCACAGTCATAGGCACAATTAGACTAAAATAATACATTACATTCAATAGATATGTACTATTCAGTAATCTGTTGATTAGTAACATATACTGTATACTTTCACACTATCTGAGAATGTATTTGAAAATCTATATTTTCATGACAATGCAATATTGCCGTATAATCTGAATACAATTTAATTTCTAGAACAGCCATTACATAGTACACAAAGCAATCTGTGCATGGTTTATTTGTGCTGAAGGAATATTTATGTCATATTTGTTATGCACATCAGTATAATAAATGAACCTATTCTTAACCAGTCCATTAACATTTATTAGGCAGCACATGCAGCTTGCAAAGGAAAGTAACATCACTCGTTTGGGATAACATTTCTAGTTTGTTGCACCCAGGTTAAGTGACACAAGCTCAAATCCGCATACCTTTATGAAGAACCCTGAGAGGTTTGAAAGCTTGTCAACTATTTGTTAGTCCAATAAAAGGTATCATACAAATTACTTCTCCCTCCTTTGTTATTTTACCTCAAGCTTCTACCTATCGTGATTTAACTGATTTATAAGAAGCAGAAGCAAGAGATGGTTATGACGTGTCCTGCAGCTCCTCCCCAAACACCCACCATTGTTGCATGTATCCATTTTGCTTTCGATAGCTTGAGCAAATGCAGCAAATTTAACACAACGTCCATTGATTTATTGATGCATGTTTTTAAATGTCTTTATTAGCATCAATTTGTTATAAAAGAAACAGCCAATCTCAGAGTTTTATTGCCTAATGAAGGGACCATTGGTCTACTGTATAATTATAGGAAAACACAACATGCTCTGGTACCTCAAAGCACTTGTGTGGTTATTTGCAATAAAATAAGAAATAAAATATGAACAAACAGGGAATTTATCCTGTAGCTTGTGATGTCAGTCCATTGTGGGTTAAAAGTCCACTATAGGGGAAGGTGCTTCCTTCTTCAGAGCGATGTTCCAGGCATCCTGTGATCCAAGGGAGGAGTGGCTCAGTGAGTAAAGACACTGACTGGCACTGGTTCAATTCAATGCAGCTCCTTGTGACCTTGGGCAAGTCACCTTATCTTCTTTTGCCTCAGGCACCAAAAACATAGATTGTAAGCTCCACGGGGCAGAGACCAGTGCCTGCAAAATGTCTCTGTAAAACGCTACGTAAAACTAGCAGCGCTATACAAGAACATGTTATTATTATTATTATTATTATTAAGGGGATTCTGTAGAGAGGGGGAGAAGAAGAGCACACAGAGAGCCCCTAATAGTGTAAATGTTAATAAATGGTGGCAACATGATATGCAATTAACCAGAAAAGTTCTTGAAATAAGCATACAAAAGTTGCCTGGGTTACCCCAGCGGGATGGACCCGTGGCATCTGCCCGTCTCCTGACCTGCGTCCCGCTCCACACGGTCTGTTTTGTATGTATGAGATGTATGTTGTTACACCGGTGCCCGCTGTCCTAGGGATGACATCACTTCCTGGATCCCGAGTGGTAGACAAAAAGCCTGGAAAAAAGATGAGATAACCGCGTTTGTCTTGGGTTCTAAGCTCCACGTGTTTCACAAGTTGGATTCTTGCTTCCTCTGGAGCATGTAACACGGGGCCTATAGAGGGGGCTATTTATAGGTCCACAAAGTGTTTAACACCTTGAAAGTGCTTGTGCTTCAGATGTACAGTAGGAAGTGGGTGATCAGGATCTGTATAACCATAAATCAGAGAAATTAGAGAGTGGGAGAGCCAACAAAATGGGAATTGATGTACAGTAATAAATAGAAGTCATCATCAAAAGGGGAAAAGCAGCTATGAGTAAAAGAATGGCAAAAAAATTAAATGTAAAAATGTCTAAAAATGTTTAAAAGTGTACAAAAATAAAAATAAAAAAGGTGGAAAAAGATAAAAGGTAAAAAGATAAAAAATATAAAAAGGCGGGAGGAACAAAAAGGCCATAGAGTAAAAAAGGGATAGGAGACATGGTGAAGGAAAACTTGCCCAGGACGTACTTGAAAACGCGAGGTAACACTCAATGTATTACTTCCTGGTAAAACATTTTTATAAATAAATAAATAACTGGATTAAAAATGAATAAAAAATTGGGTACATAATATGTAGTACACAAATGTACTAAAATAATTTGAAAAAATAATAATAAAAAATTATTATAAATCATTTATATTTGAATTTTTTTTAATATTATTTATTTTCTAATTCTTATTTAAAATGTTCTTACTTCTAAAAACATTTTTCATATTAAAATTGTAATTTTCTAACTACTCCCATAATTCTATATTAAACACATTTGTGTACCACATATTATGTACCCATTTTTTAATCCATTTTTAATTCAGTTCAAATCTCGTTTTTAAATCCTTTTTTTAACCTATTTTCCCCTTTTTATATTTTTTACCTTTCATCTTTCTCCAACCCACAGACAACCTTTTTATGCGCATACCGCCTTTGTCATAAAGAATTATGTTGCAACTTTAACTACCACCATTTATTAAAAAGGTTTTACACTATTAGGGGCTCTCCGTGTGCTCTTCAACTCCCCATATCTACTGTATAATGTTTCAGTGAAGCTTGTACTCACTGAAACCAATTTCAAAATACCATATTCACTAAGTGGTGCAAAGCTATAACGATACCTTACAGTCCCATTTAGGTGAATGGGCTATAGGGTGTCTTATGATGTCGTTCTCATGCACCTCATTGAGATTATTCCCATCACACATTATGCCATATTCACAAAGTGTCACAAAGCCATGTGAATGTGCTGTAAGGTGTGTTACACCACCCTAATGTCTTATGATTAGGAACTGCTTAGCAAATATAGGCCTTTATTTCATGTTGCACTGCACTCCCAGACTATTTAGTTGTTACATGTACTCTTCGTTTTAGTTTGCCCCAATCTTCAGCACTTTTAGGCAAGTCCATATATACATGTTTCGTACCAAAATACAGTGGATAAACATTTTTTTAAAAGCCCTCTTACAGATATTGTATAGCCTCATTCCTTTACAGTTTGGATTACAGATGATTGACAAAATATTTAATAACACAGACCAGCCTTATTACTTCCATAGGGAAAGACAGTCGTCATCTTTAAAGGTTTAATTGAGCCTAGGGGTTCTCAAGATCAGATCTCAAGGGCTTCCAATGGGCCAGGTTTTCAGGGAAATACATACAGATCCCTTTCTCTGCCAGAGGGGCCTGCAACACATTTCTAATATCCATGGTGTGCTATAGTACTGTATAACAACTAAATGTAAGATACACTAAAATAATTGTTGAAGGGCTTAATCAACACAATGGATTTAAAAACCGAGAAGGGGTCTGTATCTTTAAATGTAATTTCTTTTTGCACACATCTTAGTTTTACTTTTTTAGTACTCTAATAAATTAAATTGTGTATTTGCCTTCTCCGCTTTGTTAAGTGTTAGCAACTAGTGCTTTGACTATAAAATATCAGTAATTTCAGGTTTTCCGGGCTATTGTTTGCCTAGAAAAAAATAAATATTGTATTTATTATTTATATAGTATTCCCAGGGTAAACTGCATAATTCATGTTAGACAGTTCAAGCTAAATGAAAGCCTGCTTGCCCTGCTGCAATATTGCTAATTTTGACTGCCAAAGGTCTTAAATGGAAATCCACCAAAGTGTAAATTATTGAGTTAATGTCTTCCTTGCCAAAAGTGCAAGCAGTGCATTTTAAGTATTTCTGACAGCAAAGAGGTTGAACTTAAGGTATATCCAACCTACTTAAATGTCGTGGTGAAACTCTCATTCAGTTACGATTCTTCGGGATCAGAATTAGAAGGCAATCATTTGGTCCGTACTTCATGATGACTTGGCGTTAAGTTTGCAATACGAACCAAAAAAAGCTTGGATATCTTTCTTGAAAGGAAATGCCGTATGATCGAACACCGCTTAGTAAGTATAGCCACATGTCTATTTGACTGTATTGCAGTCGCCTTAAAAATCGGAGGAATCACCATTAACACCGAGGTACATCTTTTCATTTGACATGTTGACAAGTGATTGGAGCATTTAAATGTTATATAGTGCTGTGATGTCTGTTTTATAGTTACCTCACATTTATAGAAGTCACTTTGCTTTGTGGTCAAAGCTGATATGGCTTCTTTACTGCTGCATATGAAGCTATATTAAAATCAGTATGCACCATTACTGATAACAAAATCCTTTTATACATTTGTACAATGATACATTATAAGTCAAAGTAAAGTGACTTCATTCATCGAGCTGATACATTATCTTGAATCAGTCACTTTAACTACAAAACAACATTTTGCAACGCCTGATATAAGCGCTCATTTATTTTTTTACAGAAAGGTGATCATGAGGATCCATTAGAGCTTAATAATATAATATTTTGTCCTGGGACCCCTTAGTTCCCAAGATACCGGTGTCTGTGCTCCCTCCAGGGAAATAAAAATAGCCACCAAATCCCATGGGCCCCACAAGCCAATTGGAAGTTCCAACATAATTCTTTATGACAAAGGCAGTGTGTGCTCCAGAAACATCAGGTTAAATTATTCTTGCCACTATAATAAATATGCATTAATGACAGATATGGGATGGAAATAATGGTTCTGCTTCCTGTAAGCGTGCACTTTGGCTGATCAACGCCTGCAGCACACTACAGACAGGCAACACCTTATCAGGAAAGTAAAGCAGCATTCACCCCTAAGTAAAACTGTGCCTGCACAAACTTTTATTGTTTTGTGAAACTCTTAATGGCCATTTAAATCCCCTAGAAAAAAAACCCAGGAAGTAACACTATACATATGTGGTCAACAAATCACCAAAAAATCTACTCGCCGAACAAAAAAATCTACTCGCCACCTAGTACCACACGTGTGCTGCTTGGGCCAATAGGAGCTCGCCACGATGTTAAATCCACTCGCCCGGGGCGTTCAAATGTATAGGTTTGTCGAACACTGCATATATATATATATATCAGTAACTATATCAATAAGTATCTCCAGGAGCAGAAAATAGCTCTGCTCAACTCCCAAGGACATGTAGAGGAAGGAGGAGGACAACCATCCGCATCCAAAGTGCAAAAATGAATTAGGGCAACTCCCAATGAAGTAAAAATAGTGTAATTTATTGAATCAGCTTGGCAATGGGGTAGGAAACGCACCAACGCGTTTCGTCCAACAGGACTTTCTCAGCTCCCAAAGCCCCTGTAGCTCCCAAGCTTAAAAAAAAAAAAAAAAAAAAAAAAGTGGTGAGTTATATGCGATTCCTGCTTTATTAACGAGTCGATAATAATGCTTTTCTTGAGGAGGCATACTTTCATATAAGCAGATTTTAAATGATGCCGCCCTTTGGGACTTACCTGGTCCCGCCCTCCTCCTCAGTATAATTTGATGCCGAATGTCCCATTGCCATGGCAACGCGTCGCCATTGGCAAGCGCCAATTGCGCATGCCGCCCCAAAATGTTGCTGCCTTAGTCCCAGGCGTATCGGGGCTAAAGAGAAATCTGCTACTACATGTAAGACTAAAAGATATGAAGAGATGATATTAATGTGTCCATCATTCTCTCCTCCCAAATGGATGTGAAAACAAATATTTTTTGTTTGCAGCAAAACTAGCATCAACATAGATAAAATATAAACAATGGAAAGAGTTAACAGTCAGGAAGAGAAAAGAAACAGCCATTGATCATTAAAACATTAATAACCAAGACAACAGGTTTGCGGGTGAGGCAATAGCTTATAAATTGAATCGACCCACTTAGTTTGTTCAAAGCGAAATGTCTTTTTCTTTTGTTGTCAAAATGCATGTTTTGCAAATGACTCGATTAACATTTAAAAGGCCGTTCTTCATTCCTGCTTGGGGCCATTGGAAAGGAGAGAAGCAAAGCAATGCCCACTATTTCAGCCTCCCCTGCGTGTGTGGCCTGCTATATACGTCACATTATTTCACAGAAATTAAATCACTGTCGGAAAATGAGAGGCAGATGTGAAAGTTGCATATAAAGGTTGTCTTCTTTATTTTTTATTTTTATTTTCAGGTAAGGAGGATTACTTTCTGCAATATAGACAGAAATACTGAATTACCTCCACTGCTTCTGGGGGGGATCAGGAAGTCAGTGCAATATAAAGTGCCTCCAACCGCAATGGTGGTAACATATATTAAAATAGAATATATTTCCTCTACCTAATGTATAGACCCAATGCTTCCTATGACTTGCTGTTCTGTCCCAAGACTTTACAAAGGTATATTTTTCCACCTGAAAGGCTAAATTGCATTTCAGGTTTGGTAAATTGTCGTCATATATATAGAACCTAGTACACAATATTAAAGTTGTAAATGATAGCCAATATAAACTCGCAATATAAACTTGCAATATCTCAAATTAAGTTATGGATTCTGTCTGAATCACTTTGTTGCAGGTCCACTGGCAGCAAATGGGTTAATTATATGAATCCTAATATATTTTAAAAAATTGCCATCCATTGCATCATGGGATTGAAATGAATACATTTAGAGCATGCTTTATTCAGCTTTTCGTTTTCCCATACATGCAAGCATTCTGTATGACTGTTTCGTGTCAGTAGCAGCTTCATAATCCATTTCCATGGGTCAGACAGAACCCAGAATACATCATTATTTATTTATAAATATGTTTTACCAGGAAGTAATACATTGAGAGTTACCTCTTGTTTGCAAGTACTGTATGTCCAGGGCATAGAGTTAAGATGACAAATAATAAATGGTTACAATATATAGTTACAATACATAGTTACATAAGTGAACAGAGTATACTTTATATACAAGACACTGCATGCACAGTTAGAGATAATATATATTATAGGCGTATGTAACAGTAACAGACCGGAATAAAATATGAGACAGCTTTAGTTTTGAACGGATTTAGGGGCCTATGCAGTGAGCAGCGATAAGCCACTTATCGCCGAAAAAAACTACTGCTATTCAGTAAGCCCCGATAAGTCAGTGATAAAGAGCTTTTTGGTGGGAAAAATTGCCAAACGCGTGGTGATAAGCCAGTTATTACCACTTATCGACAGTTTTTCAAACTTGCTCAATTCTAGTAGCCCCGATCAGCTTATCGAGGCTGATCGCCTCTCTAGAATTGAGATTTCCTCTCCAAATCGCCTCGCCAGGAAAAGTTGGTAAGAAGATGGTGAGAAGCTGCCGATAAGAGGCGAGGCGGCACTTAGAAAACAAAAATTCATTTTTCCTGCATCGCATTAATGACGGTGATCTCTGGAACTGATCTCCATTAATTCCAGCCCCGGAGACCCCCGGCATGAAATCAGATGCATGAATAATGCATTTACAGGCAACATCTTTACCTTAGCGGCTAACCGCTAAGGCAATGAAGGGGTTAACCCCCAGTGCCATGCTTATTGTGTGTAGCGGGGGTGGATGAAGGTGTTATTTGGCCCTTAGTGTACGTATAGGCCTTGCGGAGGGTTGCGGGTGGACTTAAAACCTTCATTACTTTAGCGGTTAATACCGCTAAGGTAACGAAGGGGTTAACCCCTGCCGCTAGCCACCCGGTAGGCTTAAACAACCATTCTTGCGGCTATTACCCTTTCACCCACCCCTGCTACCCACAATAAACAAAAATACAGACAACAGCCCTACTACCCACCTCCTAGGCCACCAATAACCATTACAATATGTAATAAACACCAATACACAACATACCCACCCCCTGTGCCCCCACATAAAACCATAATTTATTTTTTTATACACAGGATTAATACCAGAGGCCGGCGGGGGTTCCCGGGTGTTCCCCATGTGTGTCTGGGGGTCCACGGGTGGTCCCTGTGGGTCCCCACTGGCCTGCGTTACCATTCATGTTGTCAAAAAAAAAAATAATGATGGCCTCCATTTCAATAAATACACCTCCACCACCCAAACACATACAGTACAGTAATGTGCAAAATAACTATCATCCATATATGGAAAATAGATCATTTGCCCATTATTTAACAAAACATTAGCCAGGCAGCATAAATAAAGTAAATAAAACCGTTCTACTTACCCCTGCCATTATGAAGGGTGTCCTCGTCAGCATACTGCAGGGCCATGTCCTCCGTTGCTAAAAAGAATACATCAAAAATCCAATTCAATGGCCCCTAAACCGTTAATCACTTTAGCGTTTAATAACCGCTATAGTAATTAAAGGGTTAAACCACCCTCCCCCACTATCCACCTGGGAGGCCTAACCACCCACCCCGGACTCACTTTACCCACCCTGTACCCATTGAGTGGCATAGTAGTACATCATACCTATATAATATGGGCATGATAAGTTATAGCAGTCAATGGTCACCCTAATACAAAGGCATGAATGTCCAAAATACACAGTAATCAAACATACAACAAAAACCTAACCCCCAAAATCAAAAATTAAAAGCACTAGCCAACCAATCAATTACCTAAATAAAACCACTAGGCAATCAATTAAATAAATAAAACCAATATGCATTCAATAAAACCATTAAAACCACTAGGCAATCAATTACATAAATCATACCACTAGCCAAACAATACATTTAATACATAAAAGCAGTAAGCAACACAACAATTAATTAATACAACCAATAGGCAACACATAAATGAAAACCAGTAGCCAACAAAATACATAATTTAATAAAAACGCTAACCAATCTGTCCCCAAAAAATACACAAGCCATCACAATTCAAAACAATTTAATCTAAACAATAAACAGAAATAGAGAATATAACAGTCAGTAGAAGAAATGCATGTGGCTAAAAATGAATTGGCTACCACTGTATTTATCTGTACCCTAAACAGGAACAGATTAATATATTAGCAGTCAATGGGCAATGAAAAACATAACACAAAAAAAAAAAACAATCAAAAAAACCTGTAAAAATAAAGTACATACATACAATATTTATCTTTCTTTTAGAAGCGTTGGCCCTCCGAATCCTGTGGAATCAGCAAGTTCTCATACCGTGACGGCATGAAACTCAATCCAACGTCATCCACCGTGAAGATCCGGAACAGGTAACCCTCTGAGTAATCTTCTCTCATCTTCTGTCTTCATCTGTTAATCCAATAACCCCATGTTAAATCCCCGATGTTGACCCGTCGGCTTCTTGAGCTCAAATGAGATGTCACGGCCTTAAATATGGCCTGTGACGTCACATTTGGGCGGCAAATGGTTCAGACACCATCTGATTGACTGTGAAAACCATGTGCCATTTTTTTTAATGTGACGTCATGTAAAGGGACTGGAGCCAGCCAATCAGTATGGCTGTGCTTCATTTCCCTTTAACATGACGTCACAAAATCCAGCATGGCTGCCGTCACATGGTATACTGCAACCAATCAGATATGGGATATAGTTCTCACAATCTGGTTTGCTGAAGACCCATGTGACGGCAGCCATGTTGGATTTTGTGACGTCATGTTAAAGGGAAATGAAGCACAGCCATTCAGATTGGCTGGCTTCAGTCCCTTTACATGACGTCACATAAAAAAAGGGGGACACATGGTTTTCACAGCCAATCAGAAGTTGTGTGAACCATTTGCCACCCAAATGTGATGTCACAGTCCATATTTAAGGCCGTGATGTCTCGTTTGAGCTCAAGAAGCCTATAGGTCAACATTGTGGATTTACCATGGGGTTATTGGATTAATAGATGAAGACAGAACATAAAGACAGAAAATAAAGAAATAATCACAGATGAAGAAAGAAGGTGAGAGAAGATTAAAGAAAGAAGAATTTGGTTACATGTTCCGGATCTTCACAGTGGATGGCATTGGATTGAGTTTCATGAGATCACGGTACGAGAGATTGCTGATTCCACAGGATTCGGAGGGCCAACGGTTCTAAAGGTAAGATAAATATTGAACGTACAGTATGTACTTTTATTTTTACAGGTTTTTTTATTACATTTTTTTTATTTATGTTTTTCATTGCCAATTGACTGCTAATATTTTAATCTATTTCTGTTTATTGTTTAGATTATATTTTTTTGAATTGTGATGGCTTGTGTATTTTTTGTGGACAGATTGGTTAGCCTTTCTATTAAATTATGTATTTTGTCAGCTACTTATTTTCATTTATGTGTTGCCTAGTGATTGTATTAATTAATTGTTGTGTTGCTTACTGCTTTTATGTATTAAATGTATTGATTGGCTAGTGGTATGATTTATGTAATTGATTGCCTAGTAGTTTTATTTCTTTAATTGATTGGTTGGCTAGTGCTTTTAAGTTTTGATTTGGGGTGTTTAGGTTCTTGTTGTATGTTTGATTATTGTGTATATACAGTATTGTGTTTGGACATTCATGCTTTTGTATTAGGGTGATCATTGAGTGCTGTAGTAGCTTATCATGCCCATATTATATGGGTATGATGTACTACTATGCCACTCAATGGGTATAGGGTGAGTATAGTGGGTCTTGGGTAGGTGGTTAGGCCTCCCGGGTGGGTAGTGGGGCAGGGTGGGTTAACCCCTTAATTACTATAGCGGTTATTAACCACTAAGGTGATTAAAGGATTAGGGACTATTAAATTGTATATTTTTAAGTATTCTTTCTTGGACCCCCGCCGGCCTATGTTTTCAATTATGTGTTCAAATAAATAAATAAGGGTTTTATGTGGGGGCACAGGGGGTGGGTTGTGTATTGGTGTCACGTGACCGGGACATTTCAATGCATAGGAGATACCAGCACCCCATAAGGTTCTGCTCCGGAGACCCCCTGCTCATTTACACTAGTAATAAAATGTAAATAATTTTTTTTTATTTTGGGCGAGATTTGGGCAGAGAGAGGCGTGTCTCTCTCTCTGCAGCAGAATTAACCCAACGGGTGAGCCCTTTTCAGAGGGGCGATCATCTCGTCGCCACCTACTCACCATGTTTGCAAATGTTGCTATCATGGTATTCGGGGCTTTCTGTATACCATGATAGCAACGCAACGCGGACTTTACTGCGTGAGGCCCTTAGACTGGTGGTGGCTGTGAGAGTCTCCGGTAGGTTGTTCCAGTTTGGGGGTGCATCATAATTAAACCCTTGCTACCAAAAACCTAAATGAGCTTTGAAAAAGTGTCAATAGGTTGTTTTTTTTGTAATGAGGATGAACTTATATTATCATTAAAAAAAATGATGATTGACTGCTGCTGTAATAGGACAGTGCAGCAGCCTCTGGGAGACTGAACTCATTGGGTCCAGTGGCATCATTCTGTCAGGACCATGTTATGTTAAACTATTCTATGATGTGCTTGTTCCTATAATCTCATTCTTAGTAACAGACACATAAAAGACCTACTATTTAATCTGTTGATGTTATCACTCCCAGCACAAGTTGAATACATATTCCAATAGCAGGGTGTATATTGAAGTATTATATTTGATAAGTAAATAAGATGGATATATTAATGGACTACAACAATGAGGTGACGAAAATAGACAACCCACACTTATATGATTTAGGGGACATGCTGAGCTTCCCATGCCAATGAGAAGATTGAGTGAGTCCTTTCATGTTTTTCAACATAACAAAACATTGTCTGACTGTAAAGTAGGTTTATTTAGCCAGCCAGAAAGCAGCTTTCACACCCATCTTATAAGGCTGATTTATCTGTTTACTTTACAACACAGGGTTCCCTGGTAATGTCACGTTAGAGAAGAGAGAAAGGTTACCCTCAAAAAGTTTATCTGTTAACAATAGCAGCATTGTATGAGATAAAGGATTAACCCGTGCAATGGAGAGGATAGAACTGACAAGCGTCTGACGCCCACTCACTGTGTGTTTGATCCCAGCTTTACATGCATTTAGCTCTCAGCTCTCCTACCATTGCAAATGAAATATGTTTTCGGGAGCAGGGATATTGAATTCAGATGCTGTAAAGCCAGAACACAGAAATGGGTCAACACATATTGGTTAAACATATGTTCCCCATTTGTACAGTATGCGAAAGGATATATATTCTAGTGCCAATGAGAGAACAGTGGGGAATTTATACCTGATGTAACAATCAAAACCAAGATTCATCAAACCCTCTTAAGCGTATATTGTGGGGAAACACATGCACTCACCGAAGATTTCTTCATAAAGTAAAAAGTATGCCTCTTCCCAAGATGTTTTACACCTTTTTAAGAGGTTTGAGGACCCGTTGGGAGCATGTGCTATGGAACATAGTGGCCTGCAGCATGGCGAGTTGGACTTTGTGTCTGGAACCCCTAGTGAACTTTATACATGGCAGGACATTGCTGACAGGTTTCTAATATTAGACCAATGTTCCAGGCACAGCTTCGAGCGGCTCTGGAGCAAGTCAACCTGGAGTTCGCTGTGCTTGGGTAGAGGACTGAAGCACTCGAAACTAAGCCTGATTAAGCAATAGTAGTCCAGAGGTCAGGCAAAAAAGTTGTAAGGGAGATGCAATTCCAGATCAATGAGCTCCAACTAGCAGGTCCACCACAACAATCTCCAGGTCCGGGGAGTTTTGCGGGCGATTACCCTGTTGCATTTTTACCTGTCCCGTCGGTTTAAACTCCTGCTCAAGGTGACCGTGACCCAGCTCAGACTGGACAGAGTCAACAGAGCATTGAAAGCTAGACCAAGATCCCACGGACCCACATGGGATGTAATAGCTCAGCTCCACTACTTTGAGATCAAGGAGGCGTTCATGACAGCAGCCCACAAGCGCACATTCGTGGAACTAGATGAGGTCAAACTTTCAATTCTGGCCTCTCATCTATGCTCCTTAAATGACGTGAGATGAGGTTAGCTGCCGACGTTTTGCGGAAATAACAACATTAAATAAAAATGAGGCTTCCCTATTAAATTTACAGCCTCGCACAATGGAGCCCAGGCCATCATCAGCAACCCCTCAGAGGGTGAGGTCCTGCTGGAGAGATGTTAATGAGACCTACACAGAGGGTTGATGAGATCACCACTGGATCAGTTGCTTCCCAAACAACAGATACCTACCTGATCTAAAGTCTTCGGGGACAGCAACTGGATGGCACTATCAAATTATTTAAAAAATGCACGCACACCTTTCCTACTGGAAACACATTTTAAAAGGGCCACTGCTCCTGTATTCATGAACAGGCAGTTTCCTTTTACCTTTTTTTGCTTCTGCCGCAACTAAGAAAATAAAGAGTTGCCATCTTTATTCAAAAATACATAATATTTCAAACAGATAAAGTGAATAGGGACCCTGAGCACAGATTTATCATTCTGACAGCCAAGCTCCAGGTTACCCTAGATAATGTCCATGGCCCTAACGAATCTAGATCATGCTTTTTTGATCATTTTTTTTTCTGTCCTAGATAAATACAAATGAGGTACGATTATCCTGGGAGGTGACTTCAGCGAGGTACTGGAGGTCAATTTGGACAGGTCCATAAATAATAAATCCCAGAATATACACACGGATGTCTCTGGGGATTGTAAACTTTTCAATAAGCTGCTAGAGCATAGATCACTACTTGATACCTGGAGACACTACCACCAAAAGACTTTACATTCTTTTCAGCCCCACATCAAACACACTTGTGTAGATTTTATATTTTTAGAAGCAAAATTGCTGCCCTTGGTGTCAATAGGATCCATAATATTACTTGGTTTTACCACACTATTGTGGAGACACTTTTTAAAGGTTTATCTAACTGAACCTAACAAGGGCATGGAGACTTAATAACTCACTACTGAATGTCTCTGATGTACTAACCAAAGTAGAGGTGGAATAAAAACACTTTCCCAACAATAAAAACCCTGGAATCTCCTCCTTCTTATGGATAACCCATAAAGCTGCAATGCGAGTCCTAAAAAAAGGTAACAGCTACTAGGAAAAGGCTATGCAACAAAGAGTAAACACTTATGAGCCAACTAAATAAGATGGAATCGGCACACAAACAGAACCATTCTCCCCAACTCTTGATTACTCTCAGAGGAAAACGTAACCTTTGCTTGACTGACTAAAAAAAAAAGAGATGAGTTGGACCAACTATAGATTCTATGAAAAATGGAAGAAATCTGACAGCATTCTCGCTAATAGGTTGAACAATAAGACCCAAGGCAGATATATTCATGCCATAATAGGGTGTACTAACATCAAACCCAGAATCAATACTGAACGAGTTTAATAGATACTACAGCTCAATGATGGCTGTAGCACTAGCCAAGTGGGCCCTCCCCGAACCGTCTCGGGATTCCGTTGTAGACTCCAGTAAATTCCCTAAACTAAACAAGCAGGCCCTGACATGGAGTTCCAACTGCAAACATCACACTTCATCAGGGCTGTCAAGAGACCTAGAGTCCTCCGTAGGATTTTGGTGCGGCCGTTCAGTTTGTGTGGTCTGGCCATCCCGTTTCAACTCTTACCATTGGGTGGCCCAGGTAGGTCAGCTGCTCTTATGGCATGTAGATGGAGGTTCCACAGTGTGGGTTGACATTGATATTGAAGATATAGCTCCTCTCAGTTTAAGTCACTTCTTTGGTCTCCATTGAAACATAGATCAACTAACACCATCTCAACCCCAATTGTGTTATGCTCCCTTAAAATATGGGACCTCCTGAAATTCAAATATTATCTTAACTCCCAGACCTCTGCCATGATGCCTCTCTTTGGCAACCCCCAATTTCCTATGGGTATGGATGACCAAGAATTTTCTCTTGTGGAAAAGGGAGGGTCTCGTCCAAATAGTGAATCTCCCCCAAGCAGGGGCACTTAAGCCCTTTGACACGCTCAAACAAAAACTTGAGACCCATCCTCAATACTTTTGCTACAGGCAAATTAGGCATTTTATACAGTCACACCCATCCCAACCCTCGTCTCTTGCAAGTACATATTTAGAGCAGATCTGCAGGTCCTCCCCATTAAGCACAAGTCTGATTTCTGTATTGTATCAGAACTTTCTCCCTAAAAAAAAAAATTGCATACTTGAGACAGTGTTAAACTGATATTGGTGAAACACTTGATGAGCAGGAATGGGAGATCTGGGAAATAGTATCTAAAGGGTCCATCAACACGCTTATTAACAAAAATGGATATAAAGTATTGTATATGTAACACAGTTTCCTCCACTCTCTGGAAGATGTACTACTGCTTACTGCTGTTTGTGGTGCAGTCATACCAGGAGAGCTGAGTGGTCCGCGATGGTGTGGGGAACAGAACAAGCTTTTGTAGATCTTCAATGTTCACTCAGGGTGTCAGCGCCTCCAGCTCCAGTGGGCTCCAGGATTTCCAGAGTCAGTCCCCCACTAGGGCAGATTCCATCCATTCGGGAGCTCAACTTCTTGCTTCCTCACCCAAGGAGGGTGAGAGCTCAACTCCTATAATTTAATACTTCCTCTATGATACACTATAAGGGGAATGCACAAGGTCTGCACCACTATTGGCTGTACACAGACCCTTGTGGCACCACCTCTTCAGTCACTCAGAGAGTCAGCATGAGGGGTGGGGGATCAATGCCCCTAGGATAGCCTGCCAAGCCTGTAGCTATCAGGACTTACATGACAGGAGGCAGAGAGGCTGTCTGGACCAGCCATGGCTACATATAGATGGTACCTCTACAGAACCAAAATGCACAAGATTTACAGCTCAGTTTCTCCATTGTGCTTCAGGGATTTTGGACAGCCTTGCATGATGTATCACACCTCTTGGACTTTCCCACATATAACTAATATTTGGAGGTAAATCTTCAACTTAATCAACAAAATAATTGGAACCAGAATCCCCTTTGATCCATGGTTAGCACTACTTACAAAAAGTCAACAGAAGTTGGTTACTCATACTCTGGCGGCCACCAGGTGTTCTCAGCAACATGGAAACAACCTCCCCTAAAATTGCCTCTAATCTTTTTTAAAAATATGGCATATAATGTGCATGGAGAAACTGACCAGCTTTCTCAACGACAGGCTCCAAATGTTTAGCAGAACCTGGGGTCCTTTGCTGCTTAAGATGAGTATGAGTGATGCCGATTGATTTTTATTGATGATCTTCCATGGTGCCTGGCCACATACAATAACAGACATTCCAGAGGTTTATAGAAAGACAGAATTACTGCATGATATTGTTTCCAAGAAGCCTATATACAGTATACATTTATCTTTTCCCCTAACCCCTCCTCCCCACCCCCCACATACAGTATATACCTATACTTGTGATATAATCAGCTCTTTTGATATGGCTTATGTATGTGTACTGTTTCCCCCTTCCTTTTTCTTCTCTTTTAATATTCCCCCAATAAACTTGCAAAATAATAAATACAAGTTATATACAGATATGTATATGTATATATGTATATATGTATATATATATACACATATATATACATACATACATATACATACTTATTTATTTGATAAAGCATTTATGCAATTTTTATTTTATTTAAACCTATATTTAATCTGGTGATTTCCCAGCAGCCGAACAGCATTATCCCAAGCTGAAATGACCCCTAGATGTAATTTATCTGTTTATTTTTGCCGGCAAAATAATAAAAATTAAAATGACCATGTGGTCACCCAATGGAATGCCACAGCATTATTGACTGATAAAAATTTAACTTTCTATTTGCAGCAGGAAACAGGATGAACCCAGAAGCCATATAGTTCTTCAGAACTAGTTCTCTTGTTCGGGTGTTTTTAAAAGTAAAATATTTCAGCAACCAGAGAGTACACAGAGCTCATGGTAACAAGATTCAGCTGCTGGGGACCATAGATCTAATATACAGGCATACCCCGGTTTAAGGACACTCACTTTAAGTACACTCGCGAGTAAGTACATCTCGGTCAATAGGCAAACGGCAGCTCACGCATGCGCCAGTAAGCACATCCTGAACAGCAATACCGGCTCCCTACCTGTACCGAAGGTGTGCGCAAGCGGGGAGACTATAGAGCCTGTTACAAATGCGTTATTTACATCAGTCATGCACGTATATGACGATTGCAGTACAGTACATGCATCGATAAGTGGGAAAAAGGTAGTGCTTCACTTTAAGTACATTTTCGCTTTACATACATGCTCCGGTCCCATTGCGTACGTTAATGTGGGGTATGCCTGTACAGAAAGCAGCTAATTTTCCCTATGGCACAGGGCTGTTGGGTTAAAATTAATGCAAGAATCCTCGATTGCTAGGAAAGTTTCATGCTGAGCAAAATGCAACCACTGTGGCTGCATCACCCCTGTAGCTGTGGTAAATGTAATATATTCCTGCTGCTCCATGGATGCTGAAGTTGAATCAGGCTATATCTGTATCTGTTGGTTTAAGGGGGCTGTTTTTTTTTTTTTTTTAAGCTTTTTGTTTGTTTCAATCTTTTTTATTAATGTTCAACACAGATTATTACAACAATGATGAGGCATAGTCCGACATATTTTACAGTACACCTCTCTTTCACAGAGAGCAGCAGGGAGAGATAATTAGATTGTGGAGAGAGTTCTTCATTTGAAAGCGGATGTTTTTGATAGCTAACAATTATCTTTGTTTTAAATTTCTGAGCAGTTTGGGCAGGCTCGAAACGTAGCTCATCACTTTTCTGTATATTAGTGGTATTCGGGAGTTTTTATCTCTGATAGAGGTATAAGGGAGACAGAGAAGGAAGGAAGAAGGAAGCAGGGTTGAAAAGAGAGTGGGAGGGGGAGAGGGTAGGGAGGAAAGGTATTGAGGGGGGGAGAAGGGAGTGAGGGAGGAGATGTGGGGGAGGGGAATGGGGTTAAGGAAGGGAAGGTAGGAGGGGAACATCCCCTGACCTCTCTGTCCAGCACATTCCCCGGTGGGCCGGTGTCCGCTGGTCTGGACTTCCGTATTTCCATTAAATCGCATAAAATCTTTAATCCTTAATAAGTTTTGTATTTTTTAATTCTAGAGCCATGAGTCCTATGTCCTATAAAACTCTTCCGTGGTTTGTCTCAGATGTGCTGTTAGCTTTTCCATATGCGTTACTTCATTTAATCTTGTTTCTACAATCCTTCTAGAGGTGGATTAATTTTTTTGCATGCTGCTGCAATGGAGCATCTTGCTGCGGTCATAATAAAAGAGATCAGACGTTTCATAGGTGGAGAGAGGTGTTCTACCAGTTTGGCCAGAAGAAAGGTTAATGGGTCCAAGAAAATTCTTATTTCTGTAACATCCATAATAAGATTTTGAGTCATGGACCATTTGAATAAATGGGCATGTCAACCAAATGTGGGACATGTCTTCTCTGAGACCACAACCTCTCCAGCATAGATCAGGAGTTCTCGGGAATATCTGGCTCAGTCTACTAGGAGTTAGATACCACTGAAATAATGTTTTGTAGATTTTTTCTTTAATTGTTGTACAAATTGACGTTTTGGCTTTCCCAGATATCCTCCCAGTCATCTCCATCAATCTCTATGTTCAGGTCTGCCGTCCAATTCAACATATAATTGTGGTCTGGTGTGGTTACTGATGATTCCATTCCCAGGTAAATCCTTGAAATCTGACCTCTCTGGTAGGTGCCTTTTTTACAGAGAGTTTCAAAATGTGTTAAGATAGGGAAATTCGCATTATGGGAAGGTGTTGTGAGGAAATGTATGATTTGTAGAAATGTAAATAGTTGAAAGTCTTGAGTCTCATATTTACTTTGAAGTTCCTGGTAGGAGAGGATTTCCCCCTTTTCCCAGAGATCTGCTACTATCTTAATATTTGCATTTTGAAAGGTGGTTAAATTGTCTTTGGGAGCAACCGGGTGGAAAGTCGGGGTTATTGAAAATGGGGGTTAGTTGCGAGGGAGAGGACGTTAATACATATTTCTTTTTAGTTTTAGTCCAAATGTTCCACGTGTACTCATCAATCAAGGGCAAGCCCTCCAAATCCAGGGTCTTTGGTCATGGGGGCCCACAAGGCCAAGGCAAGAGAGGTAGGCCTTGAGTAAAAGGATTCAATAGCAAGCCAGCAGCACGTTGCTGGGTCACTATTTCAGATCACCACTTGTTTTAGTTTAGTAGCTTGATAATATTTTAGTACATCAGGGACCCCCAAGCCCCCTCTCTCATCTTTGATGCTAACATAACTGATCTTGGAACCCTTGGTCTCTTGCCCCTCCAGATATACTGGAAAATTCTGCTTTGTATATTTTTGAGCTCAGGGGTAGCGATACGGACAGGGAGAGTCATAAAGCAGTAGAGCAGCCTGGGGTGTATGTTCATATTTACTGAGGTAATTCATCCCAGCCAGGATATTTGGCATTTATCCCAGGTCTTCAGTTCCTTTTTAATTTTGTCAAATAGGGGGGGACCCCATCCCCACCTTTCCCCCCTCTCAACTCTACCCTTTTTCTATCTTATCTTCTCTATCCGTTTTGAGTTCGCACCTGAGACTACATATCAACAGTTCAACAGTTCAGTTAAGAAACAACGGGAACAACATGGAACCATAACCATTACTATGGATCTTAATACTGTCTGAAAATATTTGGTATAATATGTACCGCCTTTAATTTGATGTTTCCCTTGAAATGTAAAGATATGTATATCTCAAAAAAAGATTGAAAAACAAAAAACAAAAAAAAAATAGGGGAGTTGTATAAGTTGAGTGAGTTATACGAGCTCGTAATTTTGATTCCAAGATATTTAATACAAGTGGAGCTCCATTTGTAATTTTTGTTCAATTGTAGGGATTTAATCTCAGGGTTTGGGGGGGATACATTTAGGGTTACAGATTTATCATTATTAATTTCATAGCCTGAGATTTTGCCAAATTGTTCTAAAAGAGATTGTAGGTTGGGCAGGGATTTATGGGGGTTAGCCAAGGTTAATATAACATCATCTGCAAATAAAGAGGTTTGATAGTTTAAGCCATCAATTGAGTTTCCTTGTATATTAATGTCGTCTCGGATTTTAACAGCAAGGGGTTCAATTGATAAAGAGGAGTGGAGACAAAGGGCAAACCTGTCTAGTTCTATTTTTGATCACAATTGGATCGGAGTTGTTCCCGGGGAGTTTACCATATGCTGTGGGACTCTGGTAGAGAGGTCTTACATCCTTCAGAAATGGGCCCTTGAATCCAAACTTTAGCATGGCACCATCTTAAAAAAAAACAGTTTATTCTGTCAAATGCTTATTCAGCGCCTAGGCTTAATAATATAGCCTTCGTACCGGTGAGCTGCACGGGGTCGACGATATTTATGATCTTACTTGTGTTATCCAAGGCTTGTCTGCCCGAGACAAAACCCACTTGATTGATATGAATTAGTTTTGGTAAAATCGGGTTTAATCTGATTTCTGAGATCTGATTTCTAACGTCTCCCTCAGTTTTGATAATCCCCCTAGGCACTCCGTGCGGTCATCTTGGAGTTGCTGGGCTCGACTTCAGTGAGCCCCGACGGCTGCTCCAACACCACTATCGCCCGCAACCTGCAACCCCCACCGACCGGAAAGGCCTCCCCGCAGCCCGCTAGAAGCTCCAGCCAGATGAGGGAGGAGCAGTGGCCAGATGCTAGCCTGCACTCGCCACCGGCACTGCAATGGAGCATCCCGACAAGATGGCCGCCTCCTCTCTCTGCTGAGCCCCCGACCACCCGATCACATTACTCCTCTCATGGGCCCCTCTGCCCGTGATCGCCTCGGGAAGCTTCACTTCGACCCCTGATGGGAGCGACCTCTTCCGCTCTAATGTTGTCCCCGCGGGACCACAGGGAGATAATGGCCGCCTCACTCTTCCCTTCAGGCGTGTCAGCTGTATGCCGGTAACCTTTATTTAATTATTTATATTTTGGTGGGAGGGGAGCTGCAGGGAATGATTACTATAATAGTCTTGCTTCAATTGCTAAATTTGCTTTAGCTTCTTTAGCTAGCTTGAGAGGCTATAACGGGGTTGTGAAGCACAGTGCTGCAACGGGCCTACAAAGTGCTAGAGGCCCGGAGATGTTCTCCCCACCGGCCCAATCAGTCCAACGACTCCCTCTCACTTCAGATTTATTTCGATTCGCCCCTCTGGGGCTAGCTTCAACGCAGCAGGCCTTTACATTACCAGGCTCTAGATCAGGTAAATTTACACTGGATATTATTAAAGTGGTATTGACGAGTAGCCTATAATATAGTCTTTCAGAATTGACGTTTTATAACCAAATTTAGTTGTAGGGTTATAAGAATGGTGGTGGATAATTAATTACTTGCTAAGGAGTTCCAGCATTATGCTGCCATCTTGCACTGCTCCAGGCCACGCCCCCCGGGTGTGTTAGGGACTGCTGTTTTAAGGGGTATGTAAGGTATCAGAGGCTCTGGAAAAAATACAGAAGTAGTGCATGACGTTGCCCCGGGATCGAACAGCAGTATTTGTGCAGGACATCTCACCAGAGGAAACAATGAATCCCTGTATATATGTATTTTACCACCTCAAAAGAAAATCGTTCAACTCCTGTGGCTCTCCACACTCAGTGACCCCAAGTTCAGGTTGTGGAGAAAGGATTATATTTACATTAGCATGGCAACAATTGTAACAGGGACAAAACCAATCCACTACAATATGTCTGATAACGGAAATAGATATTCTTTATTGTAATGGATCCAGATATTTGAAATGTTGTGCAATCATGTGGACCATGATAAATATCTGAATTTGCTAGAATTGTTTATATTTTTTGATTAATTTGACCTTATAAGCTATTTAATACAGTCAGGTACTACAATGAAATGTATCAGTAATTCAATATTAATCACATTTGCATTATGGTGGAGATATTGAGATACATGCCTGACTGATCAAACAATTGATTTCAGGGATTTAAATGCACTACACCACATGAACAGGACAAGGTAAATTGGAATACTAAAACAGGCTTGTGAACAGACCACATATAGAAAAAAAGGTTCTTAGAGAATCAAAATGGACTGTCATACATAATCATAATAATACAGAGCTTATGTAAGGGTTTGATTCCAGCTGTATCCACTAACACTCACCCTATGTGATCTTGGGTAAAGCACCTAATCTTCCTACATATCAATTTACTTACCTGTACTAGGTAGGTAGCAATAGTATAATTGGGGAACATTCCCTGACCTCGTATATAGGATATTGCACCACAATCCTTCACAAGTGCTATTGAATGGCAGTTAACGCTGAATCGCAATGCAATAACTTGTATGAGAGGCTAGTGAATACTGGAAATTGTTCATTATCACCTCTTTATTTTGGATATTGGCGTGCAGAAAAAAGCACCGGAAATGGGATACCAAGATTCTACTTCAGAGGTGGCTGAAGTGTAATTGTAAATTGCTGTATATATTTTTCCATGAGTTTGCAATGTGATTTTGTCTTATTCTTCTACAACGAATTTTTCATTCTATTTCTATAGGAATGCATATGATTAATTTAAAAAGTTGAATGCATTTGTTAGAAACACACAAGCCCATGATACAAGCTCAATACAGCTTTTGCTTCACAGTTGACACATTAACCCCCCACAATTGGGCTCATGATAAGATTCCTGCTCACTATCTGCTCAATGCAGCTGCATGGCTCTTGAGCGTTGCTTTGACCTTGAATTTCATTAAAAGTACAATCCCACATCGCCAGCCAAAAAAAAACAACCTTTTGTTAATAATTTAACAATCTTATTGGCTGTCTTGACCTAATCTAAACAAAGCAAGATTTGACTTATTTTGTTTCCCAGGAAATGTATTACAAATTGCAATTCAAAGGGGTCATCTGAATAGGGAAGCATTTGTCAGTCAAGATTTTTCTTTATCCTTATCGTACCCTGTCAGTATCAGAGAGACAATAAAGATAGGAGGAAAGGGAGAAAGGGAGGAGCTGTAGCTGTGCAAGAATTTTTGGAACAAAGCGGTCTATGTATCCAGCAAATGGTCTGCAGTGACACATTTCTCTGTCTCAGATGCAACATACTGTATTTATTATTGTAGAATTTGGCACGATGCGCAAGTATTCTGCACTTAAAACTTATGCAACCTTTAAGGTGGCAGAAAAAGCAATGCAGGACACCGTCATGAAAAGTGAGGCTAGCAGCACATTTCTTAATGTATAGACCTGTACCAATATGCAAATGTAACTCTGTCCAAACGCCTTTCAAATGCTCCATAAATCCCCCATCTCATCACAGTCAAATGCAGATATACCTGAAAATGGCGTAACTTAGGTCGTAGATGCTGCCTGGCACTTGTATATTTCAGAGCGATTTGTGACAAAATAACACCTTTGCATCTATAGTTTGCCTTTGATATACAGTATAAAGGCCATAGTGTATCACTAAAAAACCTCTTCTCTGTGTTTCTAACAAATGCGTTCAACTTTTTAAATTAATCATATGCATTCCTATAGCAATAGAATGAAAAATTGGTTGTAGAAGAATAAGACAAAATCACATTGCAAACTCATGGAAAAATATATACAGCAATTTACAATTACACTTCGTCCACCTCTAAAGTAGAATCTTGGTATCCCATTTCCGGTGCTTCCTCCCAAATCTTAGTTCACTATGTTTTCAAAATAACTTTAAAAACCTATTTTCTAAATACTCATAGCCGTCATATTATTTGTAAGAAAAAAAAGGTATCAATTTCCTAGACGTAACCCTTAAACATGTACAGTAACTGCCATTAATACACTTTCATCCTTAGAGGGATGGCTCCTTTAAAGGTGTACTGTATACAGGATTGTTTTTCTCCTGTTTTGATACTGAAGTCAACTCTGTCTCAGGGAGGAACGCTCAATCAAATACCTTTAGGGGAAGCACCCCCCAAGTAACCAGTGACCAGCAAAGAAGCCAATGCATGTTGTTTTGACATCGCAGTGCCTGCCTACTCTTAATAGCATTAATCTTTCTGAAGTGGATCGACTCAATGCTTTGCCGACCCATTCACCAGCAAAGGGGTTAAAAGGTAAGCTTTGTTTTTGATAATGAGCACAATTACATATGAGACGTGCAGTGGTCTCTTCTATTAAAATATCTTGTAACAGAGAACATAATGCGTGGGATGATCAATTAAAAACAAGCTCCACATTGACTGCAAAATAATGTGTAAAGCTACATGCACAGAAAGGCCTAAATAATCCCGAATATTACAATTAAAAAAAAAAATCTTAATAAGTTTGACTACATTTCATTAGAGTTAATTGGATTATAGAAAACACAATATCTGAATATCTGAGTATAATTAGCAATTAGACATATGAGTAATAAACATACCTCATGAGATACCCCAGTGTCTTATTCTCCATGAAAACAAAAAAATCATTATAACAACACAATTGAGATAGAATCTGGTCATTATTCACTATTATGCACTGGTTATTCTCAAGGATGAACCCCTTTTTCGCTTCATTCTACAAACCATTGAAAGGGTATTGCCGTGAGTGAATGTCACAGATGCTATAAATGAGCGCTACGACCTTGTTCGGCAACATAGGGTTTAAGATCCAGGCTATCAACAATCTTCTTCCATTTAGTCCACTTTGTGACACTGAGTATTTCATGATTTTACATGGATTTTAATTTCAATCTTTAGAACAGGCTACGGAGACACTAAATTCGCTACGTTTCTCAGTGTCTAAAATGAATGGAATGTGGCCCATATTTATTAAGCAGTATTCTGCCATCAGACACCTTCCGACCCTGTGAGACACCTTAAAGCCCATTGACTTGAATGTGTTGTAATGTGTCTTCAAGCCCTATATCTCATTTAACTTTATGCATATTCGTAATGGGAAAACATCCCTTATTGCCACAAAGACCTAAAATGCAGAACCAAGGTATGAAAATCAAACCGCACTCATGCTTCCTAGATGAGATCTTGAAGTAGATCAACTCTCCCCTCTTGCTGCTGCTGTGATGTGAAGGCACCCCTCCTCCACTGATGGCTTTCGTAGGAAGACTCCGACGTCAGATGATAGTAAAAGAAAAACACAGAAGCGCACCAAGGGTTAAGAAATATGTAATACACAGTTGGTATAATAACAAGTAAAAACTTACATATCAGAATATATAAGTCCAGTAGCAGCTAGTGCATGAATATGGGGTCCAAGTGAGTTGGTAGGCGCAGGAGGTATTTGCTGGAACTCGCAGATCAGTCCCGCGCGCTGGGGCTGACTTGCCCAGCAAAACTCAGTTCTTACTTCCGGGTTGCGGCTTGTCGCAAGACCCGTATGGAGTAGCCCTCCAATTGCCTGTGTACTTCACGTCCCACTTGAGCGAGCAGGTAGAAACAGCTCAAAGCTTCGTAGGAGGACTGGGACTAGTACAGCCAAACGTCTGGACACCAACATGCACTGTGTGAACTCCGCAATATATTTATATATTTTTTATGTGTTATGGAATCTTACACACATTAGTAAACACCGTACTCCCAAAGGTGAGTGTTTACATACACTTACAGTCTGATAGATACCCATTATCTAGAGTGTATATGATAGTTATATTTAATTATTTAATTATTCAATCAATTTCTATTGGAGTAGCTGCATAAAAGGCCCCCCTGTAGGTGTCTATACACTGCCTGATGAAGCACTGAATTGTGTGAAACGCTTTGCGGAGTTCACACAGTGCATGTTGGTGTCCAGACGTTTGGCTGTACTAGTCCCAGTCGTCCTACGAAGCTTTGAGCTGTTTCTACCTGCTCGCTCAAGTGGGACGTGAAGTACACAGGCGATTGGAGGGCTACTCCATACGGGTCTTGCGACAAGCCGCAACCCGGAAGTAAGAACTGAGTTTTGCCGGGCAAGTCAGCCCCAGCGCGCGGGACTGATCTGCGAGTTCCAGCAAATACCTCCTGCGCCTACCAACTCACTTGGACCCCATATTCATGCACTGGCTGCTACTGGACTTATATATTCTGATATGTAAGTTTTTACTTGTTATTATACTAACTGTGTATTACATATTTCTTAACCCTTGGTGCGCTTCTGTATTTTTCTTTTACTAAAATGCAGAACCATGAAGAGTTCTGCATGCATTGCAGTCCCATCTGGCAGCAACTGAGTTAACTTCAGGGGAGCTCTATTTTTAATCCTTTTTTTTTTCTAATTGATTTAATTATAGTGTAAAAAATCAAACCAATCTAGCATAAACCTTATCAGCTGCATGAAAGTTTAAATTAAAGGTTAGTACCCACAGCGCAAATCATAAATGTAAAAATAGACTGCAGTTGATTCATTTGATTTCTTAAGCTTGTGGATTATAGCTTTTAAGCAATGTAGGTGTTTGGTTACCATTCAGTAATAACTAGATCTCTCCTCTTCGGGTACCCACAGTTAATGCCACTTTACTTGCTAAGCTCAACTTTTTATTTTGTCTTGGAGTTTCCAATTTTGCACTGCTTTACCAAGCTACAAGGAAGCAGTCTACCTAACGTTCTGTACATGATTGTTCTACAGTATGTGCAAATAAAAGATTTATCTGGGCAAATGTACATGCCAACGCTCACGGATTTTCTTTCAGTCTCACTGATTGCCAAATTCCCACTCCCCATGTAAAACATTGGAAGACCGGGTGCCAACCAATCAGAGCACGGATGTGACGTCGGCCAATAACAGAACGAAGGCTTGTTTGTGATAGGCCAATCGTGGGAGGTGTCAGTGCTTTAGTGCTTTAGGACAGCCCACAGAGGTGGGTTTAAGGAGAGTGGGAAATTCAAACTGAGGCAGTTGGGACTAGGCCCTCAGACCTCAGTTTCCAGTTTAAGCCTGATATCTCCTGCAGATATACAGTAGATGCCCCAGAGTCTGGGCTGAACAATGGCTCCGCTTTTAGTTTCCTTTGTGTGTTGAGCTAAGTGAATTACCAACTGAGCACACAAGCAGACATTGAAATACACGCATCTCACATTATAATGGGGAATAAATGTTACAGGGCACACAGAACTACACAGGTCAGACATTTTGGCCACAATAAGATGGTACAATATACAAGAACCTTGACATTCATCTTGACTGGTAGGAGCAATGGCTGGACATCACCTTTAATAGGCTGGCTACTTTTCTCCTAACATCAGAGCCAATATTTAGAAAACAGTGCTGTGCCACTAGACACCTTTCAACACTGTAAGACAATATCTTATGGCATAGTGCTTCTTAGTAATAATAGGCCCTGATTGCCCATTAAGTGACTCATAATGTGTCTTCCAGCAACAGAGAGCGTCTTATGATATTTACCACTGCTTAGTAAGTATGGGCCAAACTCCAACTGCTTGAGCTTCTTCATATAAATGATGTCAATGAACATGCATTTGGAAGGTTTGGAAAAAGTCATTCTGCCTTTATACAGTATACTAGCAAGCTGACTCTGTATGGCTGAGTATGTGTGGAGAAATTGCCCCTGTGATTACGTCCCGAGAAATGAAGGGGTTAAAATGTAAGTGACCGCTAAACCAACCATGCAGATCAAGCTGTCTCTGTGTGCAAGGAGAGAGAATAAAGACAGATGTTTATATAGTTGAGGAAAATTGATTGTTTCGATTGGTATTCATCTATTATTTTGGAATGCAGAATGCATAAAAGTTCTGCAGGTCACAGACATTAAGAAGCCTTTTCTTCCCCAGTGGTTGGGGAGTGCATGTCAGCTTTGA
Organism: Ascaphus truei; assembly: GCF_040206685.1. Classification (NCBI taxonomy): domain Eukaryota; kingdom Metazoa; phylum Chordata; class Amphibia; order Anura; family Ascaphidae; genus Ascaphus; species Ascaphus truei. The sequence goes on along the minus strand of NC_134488.1, from coordinate 51,794,082 downwards.
TTTATGACGTGCGGTTCTGGGCTTGTTAGCAGTGTGTTTGTCAGTCTCCTGGTGATGTGTATACCTTACAACTCAATGCCCTGTGATTACACTCTTATGCTGTAGGCATCTTTAGATTTCACCTATAGAACACAAATATACTTCAAATAATAAATGATAAAAATCCTTAATAAAGGTAAAACGACATTATAATTCCTTCCCACAGAATCATACCAGGTATACAAATACGTTAAGTTGAGTAAAAGAAAAGTGACAAAAACCTACCACAGTACAGTGTAAAGTAATAATACACACGTATGAGCATATTCACACCTATCTGGCACATACTCACACAGCAAGAAAAAGAAAACCGGGCGCTTACCTTAAATAATTGGGTCAGGGTGGAGGATGCAAACAATTACTAGTTCAAACCAACAATTGAAGTCTCTCAGAATGACAAGAGGCGACGCTGAAAAATCCCTCTGCTACAACCCCAGAAGGGAACGTCCAGAGCCCTTGGTACAATGTGGAACAGGAGAAATAGGGGAGAAATTTCTCCTGTTCCACATACTCACACAGCATACAATCCTTCCACAGCAACCAGGGAGTCTGGGTAATGACATGCAAATGAGTACTCATATGGCGTCATTTTGTGCTACTATCCACTTTAATGTGGGCCAATTTAAGCTTATGCCTGCTGTTGTATACAGCAAATACTCCATACAATAGGTGGGTCCACCTTGCTGAAGTGTTCGGATGTGAAATGTATGTCGGTGGTACGTGCGCAGTGATGTCACGTTACGCAAAAGAGGCGGCAGCTTTGAAAGTGCTTTGCAACACCAAGCACTTTATTGATGTGAGGGAAATAATTCTAACATATCTATACTAGCCATCGTAAAAGGTTATAACTTAATACGGTGATGCACGAGACACCATGCCTCAGGGTATCACACATTAGATGTGCTGAACGAATCGCTAGGTATCGAGTGTGCTCATTATTCCTCATTGATCTAATCCTAAACTTGCCTCCTATGCAGAACCTTCAAACACTGTCTCCGTGCCTCTTACTGTATATATATGCAATTATTTGGTTAATAACAAGCAGTGTGTGTGTTGATCACAGGCGGTACACCGGCCATTTAGCCTACAACTGATACTGATATACAATTAGGAGGGCGACTTTATTTGCAATACTCACGAAAAAACATATGAGTCACCGTTTATACTCTTAGACCCCCGGAGGTCTTATTAATATTTAAGGTGGGGAGTATTAACTCGCCTTGTTGCCCTATGTTGTGATTGGTTATTTCGGGGACGTAACCTCATATTGTCCTTCCAAATTACCATCAGGGATTATTTCCATCCCCACTCACAGTTTAGAATACTGAGCATTAACCTGTAACTTCATGAACTTTTCATGTTTACTTGGCTGGCGCTATTTCAGTATAAAATATCTGATACACTTAACTATCTATACAAGTGTCGATCTAGTATGCTGAACTAATTTAGATCCCTCTGAGACATTTCTCTGCAGTGTTTAATATATAATATAACGGAACCAATAGGTATTGTTTGCCATACAGTACATACGGGGATCCTAACAGCAGATAACTTGGGGGGTATTTTTCTATATAGCAGTCTTGTATATATTTTTTAATGAAGAGCAACTAGTTTACCACATCTAAAGTTTGATACAATTACTTTGATACACTTTAGATACTGGTTATACTATCACTCCTTGTTCCAAACGTCAGGAGACTACTACTTAATTAATTTATCATTGTTACTATTCTGATACTATATAACCACTATCTATCCAATTCCACCTACAGCAAGTCCGCCCTGGCCATACCAGCACTGGTACTGAACCCAACCACCATATTGTGGCAAGAGATATTGGGGATTTAAGTATCATATGTGATAGGTGGTGGTGGAAATGTGTGGGTCTATTTGGACTTTATTTACCCACTCATAATATGATTTTAGCTTGGTTACTTACCTGCTATAAGTATATATTAATGTGTTATATGTACACATCCATGTTGCTGACCGATTGGCAATAGATCAATATGTGAAGTACAGAGTGCCCTTAGAGGGATTCTATCCTCCTATTTATGTCTCAACTCCTTCATCCCTATTGCACCAGACTTCAGCTCTCTTTAATAGGCTGACACAAGAGCTCTCCCCTCCCCACCTCCTCTCTTCCCCCATTATGCTAAATTAATATATCTACCAGGGACTCAGGTCCCTGTTTATTATAGAAAAAAAACTATGCACTTAACACAAAAAAAATCTGTTGTAGCAAAATGTGTCTGAAAATGTAAGTACTCTCTCCAGAGCGTGCAACAGTTAATTCAAAGCCCCAAATTTATTAAGGAATTGTTTAATAATATAAAAATACAGTGCTTCAGATTACCTAAAAAGATAATTACAAGAACATACAATTACAGTAAATGCAGACCAGTTTCTTAAAATAACAGGATAAAACATAAAATAGAAATCCCTATACATTATGTTATCATATGTCATAGGTTTTCCTCCAGAGACATTACTGGCATAGAAAGATGAAAATTCAAGTGTTTGATCTAAACACACCTCTCTTGAATGCTGGTTTCATAACTCCAGGGCAAGCCCTATATACCATTATTTTCCCATTGACACAACATAAGCCCTACACTGTCGTAAATCAGCGATTACGTGGATGGTTTTATGACAGAGGGGGAAAAAAACCTCTTTGGACATTTAAAAAGTTGGGGGGGGGGGGATACTGCTTGCTTTAAATGTTATACAAATATTATGGTAATTTTATCTCTGTGGAATAGGCAGATACATATATGTAACCATAAATTTATGTAGATAAAACAAGCATGGGCGCCAGGAACTTTTATAGTACTGTACTAACAAAGTGCTTTATTCATATCCATTGATAATACAAGGGTGGGCTTCTCATAAACAGTAACTAATATCAAAAAATTGTTACACTTTTCTTCTTTGCTTGGTTGCTCTCACTCATATGCTGGGGGGGGGGTACTCATGCTTGTGTCCTTTAGTAATGTTAGATTGGCAATCTCTTGTATAGCTTCTGGTGTATCTGGTGGACCCTGGTTTGGGGACACTCTATTCTCAGGGATCAGTATTCCTTCAATGTGGACAGGATTCTTCCTCAATACTTATCAGATCAGGAGGACCTGTCGGTGTGAGTACACTATCTTCAGGGATCAGTATCCCATCACTGTATGCACTGCCTACCTCGTCCATACCTATTGGATCGGGGCTTCACGTGGGACCCTCTGGTGGGCCCGATTCAACTATGCCCCGAGTTCCTACTCTGAGAACTTACTGCTCAGCATTTGCCTGCTCCTCATCTGGTCAGAGAAAAATGTCTGTTTATTACTATGGGCTCTATCTGTAAAGGGCACGTTCCTTAACTTAAAACAATAAAGGTAACAGGACATTCTTACTTCACATAACTATACATTTTAATATATTTCCATAACTTACAGTGAGGCACTCTCCAACTGCTACTCCTGAGGAACCTGATTCTAGAACAGGGGTCTCCAAACTCAGTCCTCAAGAGCCACCAACAGGCCAGCTTTTCAGGATATCCTTGCTTCAGCGCAAGTGGTTCAATTCAAAACTGAGCCACTGATTGAGCTACCTGTGCTAAAGCAGGGATATCCATAAAACTTGGCCTGTTGGTGGCTCTTGAGGACTGAGTTTGGGGACCCCTATTCTAAAACATTGTATGTATGTATGTATGTATGTAGACCACCCTAAATGAGATTGGGGTGGGTAGATGTATCTAACTACTTATCAGTGTGGTGCTGTACCCGTTTGGCAACCAGGAGGGCTGAGCTTCTGCCACGGGGAACCTGGGGTATATACTTACACTCGGTGCAGCGCCTCCACTGATCAGGGATCCCAACATGGTGGGAGTGTGCCCTCACCAGAACAACCATACAGTAAATACACACAATGTGAATAAACAGTATTTACTGAGCATGAACTGTAACTTCAATGAAACTCTCTTTGCATAACATCAATACATCATTACATGAATAACATTGCATCACCCTGAATGCATACCATCCCCTCACCCACATGTCCCTTTGATAATATTGTGCTTGGACACTTATCCCTTGAGTGTCCACAACAATAAGGTGAGTGTGAGTGTGAGGGATAGCGCTTCCCTGTGTTGGGGCCCGGTGGGGCACTTATTATACTACCTTTCTGATCACTGCTCCTGATCAGGATAACTCAGCAACACCGCACAGTGATCCCACGCCGCACTTCGCTGCTCTCTGCAGGAATGGATACACACGCTGACTCCTCTGGGGAGGGATCCCCAGCTGGAATGATCCTTTACCACAGTCTCTGCTATGGAGTCAGATACTCTTTCTGCACTCAGGCTGCATGGGCATTCAGGCACTGTCCTGCAGCATGTCTCTTCCTCTCTGAGTATGGTGAAGGAGTCCCTGTCTTAAGGCAGTCCCTATCACATACAGTATCCTCTAGTGTCTCAGGGGACTAACTGGGCCCTGGGGGTATACCTCTACCCTAGCCCCTGCATGCAGAAGATATCTTGCTGTAGATTCTGTCTGATCCCAGACTCTGGCAGCTCACCACATGCATCTGGCAATGGTGATATTACACACACTGTATACTTAGAAAGCAACCCCCCCTTCTTCCTATGAGGGGCCTTTCCATGACACAGCCAAAGCAACTACTCTAGCTGCACTGCACACAACACTGTCTCTTCTTGTCAGAGCACACAGCACTGCAGCTGTGTCACTGACTAGACTTACACTCACCTAAGGGCAGGGTCCCTACCTAAGGGGCCTTCCCTATGAACTTACCCACTAACCTAGAGGGGAGTGGGGCCTACCTGGGGCCTGGGGGTAACCTGGCCTAGTGTAAGAAGCCACTTGCACCTTACACACTTCCTCCCCCTTCCTTCTCCCTGCTCCAACTGACTAGCGTGGTCCCTGCAACATTGTATCCTTCTCCAACAGGACAAGCGGCAAACTCTATTTGCTGGCTGGCTGCATGTGATGTGGGTGAAAGGGCAGTCCCCAGAGGCTGTTGGGAATTGTAGTCCACTCAGGACCTCTTTAACATTAGGACCGCATGCGCTATCTTTACTGCGCCTGTGTGAAGCAGTAATGGCCGCCACTGCTCTCATCTGCGCCTGCGCGACCTTGGGGAGTCCCTGCACTACGGAGCGCCATCTCTGCCCCTTTGCACTCACTATATTGGCCGCTGCGTCACGTCTGCGCATGTGCGAGCCTCGCGCCCGTGCGGACATAACAAATATGGCGGCGCCGTGCCTCTGACGCCACCGGGAGGACTTTGTGGGGACATGGCTACACATACATACATACTCTAGTGGTGATGTTACTATCACCAGACATAAAGTGGGTATGGCTTAGTTTCTGCCAAGTCACCCTGTATTATCATGTGATGGGAGAGTGAAGTTACCCTGTGTGAGCCCTTAATTCTTACACTACTAGGGCCCTTAATTCTTACACTACTAAAGTACTTCCCACAAGGGGGGCTACACATATAAACTCTTAAATGCAGGAACTTGGATTTTATTCTACTTCCATAAACAGAAGTTACACTGGCAGTAATTTCTATAATTAAGGAGAAAGTGGTTCCAAATTACATACTGTAGTGGGTATTTGTGGCTAAATCTATAATGCTTGAAAGAACTCAAATGTTTATACATCTATATCTCAGAGATTCAGCTGAGGAAGTGATGATTCATTTATTGTTGTATTATCCATATAAGAAGATAATTCTACTGTAAATATGAACATGAAATGTACCATATGTCTCTAGTTCTTTGGCTTCTGATTTACTCTGTCTTAATTTCTCATATAAATGCTTTTACACAGTATATTACATTTTAAGAGGGATCAATATATAACAATATTTGCAATACTATAGTATATGCACAGCAGAAATAGTGAAATAGTGTAATGATATAGATAGTATTGTATATCTGAACTGATAATTATTTGTGAAATTGTATATACTGTATGTGATAATTGTCCAAATGTGGGTGGCAGAAAGATTAAAAAAATATGAATAATTGTGTAGCCAGTAGGTAAAAAATGTGTATAGTAAAAGAGTATATTGGTCCCACTCACAAATTATGATGGTAGTATAAGCAGATCAGAGATACATCTCTCTCTGATAAGAGCACTGTGGCCAATCCACTTCTGTGTTGTAAATCTTGTATGTTGTACAGTATAGGACAAAGATCCAGCATTCACTCAAAAGGTAAGAGAGAGGCTCACAATGGTGCAGTATGCCTCAATCAATATATATTTCACTTACATTTTCAATATGTGCATTGTTCAATTGGGAGGACTTGAACACCGAAGATCGCTGACACTCTGCTATTCTCTGCCCGCCTGTAAGCGTCACTTCCTGTGACATCAGCAGTCCTGGCGGATGAGGCATCTATGGTCACTCGGCTGCCAGAAAGGTGATCTCAGTTCCTCCGAAGACCAGGATTCAACGCGTTTCGCAGAGGCTCTCAAGAAATCACAATATATGAGATAATACATTTGATAAATGATAAAACATTTGTTATACAATGCACTATATAATGTTTAGTTTTTTACTATAAAACAAATACATAGATGTAAACAAAAGAAATGCTTATGGCAAAATTAAAATGCAGTATCTTTGTGACGGTGTAAGGTAGGGTGACCATCTGTCAACCCGGCAAAAAAACGGGACAAATGTCATGCACGCGCAGTCAGTGCGTGAAGAGTGCTTGACGACCGCAGCTTGCCGATCGCACATGCGCAAGAGCAGCCGGCAAGTCCCGATCGTGCATGCACAGTCGGCAAGCACTCTTCATACATGCGCAGTCGTCGCTCGCAAGGGGGACAAAAAAACCGGGACAGCACCCAAAAAAGTCGGGACAGAGCCCTAAAAACCGGGACAGTCCTGGCTAAACCGGAACATCTGGTCACCCTAGTGTAAGGTAATCTGCAATTTATAGGTGTTCATCCTCTAACTACAAAAATGTGTTGAGGACAATAAGTAAAGGAGCAGATTATTTATGACCAAAGTGAGCAGTGACATGTTTGATAGGCTAAATGTCAGGGGCTGAAAATGTTTCAAAGAAGTCAGCATAAGAGTTACTTACATATTTAAAATAAAAATGTGTGTCTTCACAATAACTAAATGCTTTGGATGTTTTTGCAAGTTTTATTTCATTTCTTTTGTTGTAAAACTATTTGTAAACATTTCTATATACAGGCAAAATGTTAATGCACTTCTTCCATTTGTGGTGTTGTTTACACTAATTATTCTTCTGTCTTTAACCAAGAAGATTTTACAATAATAACTACATTAGGCAATTAGAAATACATAGAAGAAAATATAAACATTTATATTTACAAGCAACGGTTTGTTACTTTCAGTGTAATTAAATCTTTCTAAAGAAGCCTAGCACATTGATAAACACTTTTTCAAAATGTATGTTTCTTGCCCACTATATGTGACTGATCCTTTAACAGAGCTGCACCAGTGGGTTATATCAGGGGTGCGCAAACCAGGGGGGGTGCAGGATTTTTTAGGGGCGGCGTGGCTGTTGAAGAGGCCCCGCGCTCTTCCCCAATTAAATGCCGGGGGAGGCGTGAGGCCTCTGCAACTTCTCTTACCTGCTCTCAGCCGGCTCTTCGGCGACACATCGCCATTACAACGCGGCATCCAATGATGTCGCGGGGTCAAGTGGCAACGTGTTGCCATGGCAACACGCCGTCACATATCATCGTGACGTGATATGACGCCGCCAAAGCCCGGGAGCATGTAAGGAGGGGGGTACGTGAGTAGGGGGGGAGCGTAGACAGGAGGGTGCAAACCGAAAAGTAAGCGCATCCCTTGGTTATATCACAGAACTCTTAAAGGGGGAATACCTAGTAGCTGAAAAAGAACCAACATTTTGTAAAGAAGTTACCAAACTAATTGGCTTCCTTAAACAAACATATCCATGCTTAAGGCAAAGATGTGCCTGCTCTTGCATCTTTTTAAATCAAGCTTGAGTTATCTTTCTTCAGGGGGCCTCTAAATGGGGGAGTGATTTTTATCTATCAAATGTTTCCCCTACCCTTATCTGACTCTGTCCTTATCAAACAGCCAGTGAAGGTAGAGAAGAGGAAGTCAAAGGGCTTTAATCTGTGTAAGTTCTTACTGAATATACAGTGACATCATACCAAATGGGATGGGTTGGATATCCTCTACCTGCATTAAGTCTCATTATTTTTGTCCGTAATATTTTTTTTTTAAATACTTAGAGGTATCAGATTATGATAAAAATTGTATTTATCACCCGTAAGTCACTGCCATAATTTTGTATGTATATTTTTATTTACATAGTGCCAACAATCTATGCAGTGCTTTACAAAAGGAATACATTCAATACGTGCAACAACCATATCATACAATTGAAAAGGAATACCTGCCCCCAAAAAATGAATGGTTCTAGGAAGAACAGCCCCTTTAAATTTAAATATGTATAATTATCTTTATTTATACTTCTCGAATGTTCTGAATTGCTATTTTCACCTCTGAGTCTACCCTCTTTCTTTGCTGACACACCTTACACGCAATTCATAGAAAGGGGGAAAAAAGGGAATACAACAGAATATATATGTAGCCGGGATTCCCTTTTTCACCCTTGGTATGGGGGAGGCGCATAGAGAGAATACTCCAGTAGGGAGGCTCCACGTCATGCAAGACGCCATGTTCTGGTTGGCATCCGTAAGGTCTAACCTAGCCAGAGGTTGTGCTTGCGCAGACGTGTTTTGCCAAAGCCCGCGAAGGAGGAGAGTTCTAATTGGAGGGAGGTAGCGAGACACCTGTCCCAGTAGCACCCGCGAAGACCCCGTGATAGGATTGAGCCAATGGGTTGAGTTTTGGGAGGATAGCTGGATAGCCACGTGGGTGTGAGGACGATTTCTACCTCGTACAGAGCCTTTGTGAAGATTGTAACGGTACTGGTATTTCTACACGTGCACCAACGGTACCATCAATTCATTCGGGACACAGTGGCTGTGCAGTCACACTCATATATACACATACATCTGACTCACTGTAGGGTGGGAGGACTTATCCCTTGGGGATTGGACACGGGTGGGATCACTCGGTGGAGGGATACGGGAGGGTTGGCGTCCGCCGTGACACGAGTAGAGTGTCTCCGCTAGGGAGGGCCGCTGACCTGTATATGTGTAAGCGTATTCATGCAAGTAAAGTCGATTGGTTAAGTTATTCTGCCGTGTGTTGGTATTTACCGTATATACGTCCTGCGAGGGCCCACTCCCCCTCTGGCGGGAACTGTCGCAGGTGGAGGCGCTGCACCCCTTATATTCATTACGCGCTTACCCCAGGCTCTCTGTGGCAGAGACGTAGGCCCTGTGAGCCTACAGGTGATACAGCATATAGTAGCTGCCTGCGTTCTATAGGAGACGGGGCTACATTTAAATGCAAAAAACAGATGATCACAGACAAAAAGGGAGCAAATGAAAAAAGCCAGAGAGGGAGAGAGAAGATACGGGGCAGAGAAAAGGGGAGAAGGAAAGATTAAAATGATTCTCTACATAACCTTGTGAAATCAAGCACAGGGGATGGTAATATTATCTTGAAAAAAAATCTGATGGCATTGTGTCCCTCCTGTCCTCTTGACATTTAATCTGTCACACTGATACCTAGAAGAAGGCATCTGAGAGTTTTCATTTACCTTTCACAAGACAATACAGCAATGAACTTGAAGATTGTTTCCCATTCTATTCCATTCAGGAAACAGAGAGAATGTTAAATGCTCGAGGAGGTAAAAGGGAAAATGTCCAACTAATGCATAGATAATTTTAAATTATGTCACGGTAAAGCCATGCAAGGGTTAAACAATGGGAGTAGTTCAGCAACCAAAGGGTTACTTTTCTTTTTTTTTTAAATAATGTTTCTGTTTCTTGTGGGTTTTTTCTAGGAAATGTCATGGATAGATGGGAGGGGGTGTGGGGTGTGAAAGGGCTCTACAACCTGTAAGAGTGAGCCATCCTTACAATAAAATGACATGTGACAGTTAACATACATTATTCTTTCAGGAGGGGTGGCCCCAACTTCGCACCCACAGCTCAACCAAGAGCTACTGTACATAGAGACTGAGGAAGAAAATACTCTGCAATACCAAATAAGAACTAAATGCAATACTGCTGTGCCTATAGACTCTTTTGTTTACATAAGGACTGTTATATTTCTTATTGGACTGGTGTATTGCAACATAGGTTTTTGGGCTGATAACAAGCTTAGCTGGTGGCCCCGTTAGAAAGGCCACTGTAATGTTTAGTCAGTTTCCTATTATTTGGATTTCTTAAAGGGACCGTGTACCTATTTAGTTGTATTGTGGATAATAAACCACTACAATTAAGCTTAAGGCTTGGTCCCCGCCGGCTGCTCCGGTAGCTGCGGGGACAAGAGCCACCCCTCAATAGGGCCGGGACCACTGTAAGGGGCGGCTGCCGTGCTGCGCGGTGAGTTTTTCAGGCATACATGAAAATTGTGATCAGCTCTAGCGATGGAGCGCTAAGCTAAGCCCCCAGCAGTTCAGCCAATGAGGGCGAACCTGGAGCTCAGCCTAACCCTCTGTCTAAGCGTCTTACTGACCTCGCCTACAGGCCGCTCCGTCACAGCAGCCCACGGTTCCGGTGCAAGTGTCACACCCAGCAGAGAACTAAGGGTCTCCATATTGGAGCAAACAGCGGGCAGTGTCACAATATGTGTGAGAGGGGGCAACTATGAACGCAGCCCCGGATACAGAGAGGGGATGTTGCTCTATTAATGGCATTTCATCTGACTGGCATTACGTACCAGCGCAATACATATTACAGGAGATTTCCCTCGAGGCATTGCTTTTTATTTAATTTGTATGTTTTTGCATTCCTTTTTCTGTAACAAGCACCGTACAAATGTAATAAGTAATGTCTTTGAGCTCTAATTGAACCTACAAGCTTTTGAAGGGATTGACCGCATTTTCAGTCACGTTCTGCAAATAAGGTTTTTGTTTTAATCACTGTACATATGTTTCTTATAAAAGGTGGACAGAGGACTCCCTCTTAAATTAATACTCGTCGTGGCACTCGAAGTGTTGTGTCGCGGTTTTGGGGTGTGAGCAAGACCGGCTAGGAATTTTGTGGGGCTTGGTGCAAGACAAGTCCTCTTACCTTCTCCTTTCCTATCTTTTCCTGCCGGATCCCTGCTCATGGCGCCGCAGCGTCAAATGGCATTGCCATGACAAAGGGTCATCATGTGACGCCATGACATTGCTGGAGGAACAGGTGAACCTTCCTCTGATTTTGTATTCCCGATTCCTATGTGGTATTTCTATTGTGTCCGCTGTGTAGAGCATTGCGCAGGTTTTGCATCTTGGGTCCTGGCATGGTTTTGTCCCGCATTCAGTTGACCTGCTGAATACTTTACTCCTCACCATAATATTCTTGAGATTATGGGATTAACAAGGACCCTAGATGCAAAACCTGCGCAACTTGTCGCGTACCTAATCATGTGCATGAAATGCCCAGGGGGCTGGTACTACATAGGTGAGACAGGGCAGGGGCTAAACAAGAGAATGAACCTGCATCGCCACAGCATCACACGCGGAACAAGAGACACTCCTGTCGGCGAACATTTCTCTGACTCTGGCCATAAGATGAACGATCTGAGGGTTGCCATACTCAAAGGTAATCTTAAAACACCGAAAGACAGACGGTTGCATGAATACAAATTTATGCAACTGTTCGGGACACTTAGCAGTGGCCTAAACAGAGATCAAAATTTTATGCGTCATTACTGACACTAGTGGACTCTCTTCCCATGAGCGCTAAAGGCCGTGTCTGTACATACTGTGCTATATGTATGCACACACAGCTGTCTCTTACATATACCAATACTCCTTGTTTTTCCATCCCTATACACCAATAGGGACCACATAGTATTCACACACACTTTTAGTTGTGCTACAATCTCTCACATTTCCACACCTACCCACACCATTTATATCCACTCCCACTCCACACACACCTTTTGTAAAGCACTGTATATACTGTGGGCTCTCCATTCATTTATATTCACACAGATACACACACACACACACACACACACACACTCTTACATCACTTGCTTTCAGGAACCTTTTGACACCTCTAGCCATAAAACACCTCCACACCGGGGGAAGGACTAGCACAGATAACATTCCAAGAGACACTGTTTTTAAGTATACCTTTTGCTTGCTTCATTCATTGTAACATCGACGGAAGAAGAGATCAGTGTATCTCGAAAGCTCGCACAAATAAAAGCATTTCGTTAGCCACAGAACGGTATCATCTATTTATTTTTTGATTATATATATATATACAGTATATATATATATATATATATTTGGCAAAATCACTAGGGACGGTTTTGCGCCTGCTGATTAGTTCAGGTTATTAGTAAACCAAATACAATTGAGGTTTCCTGTTTGTGGAACCCCATGAGCGGTTTCCACTTTGCTCCGCCTTAAAAATAAATCTTGCATGTAACACACAACTTCTTTATTCATCGAGTGATGTCAAAAGTATCTGTAATCACAGGACTCATCAGATCCTCTTACTCAATCATCCTTTCTAGGTACATAAAATCGTCATTCATTATTGACTACAGCAACAATAACACCTGGTTGGGTTCTCGAACATATGTAACATAACTAGTATTATATTTGATCGGTCAAACTTTCTTTCTCAGTCCCTACAAATATCTGCAAGGCTCAGATTGGCAAGCCCCACATTGATTGATTGATTTGTAACCTAAAAGTAGCCAGGCCAAGAAGGACATTTACAGTATGCAATGTTCAGAAAGAGTCTACGTCAATGTCTCAATTTATGTGAACAAAAAAATTATACTTATTTAGCCATATCTTTATTACATACTGTATGTAGATGCCAATGTGGAATTAATACAGACAAAACATTTCCTAAATGTCAATGCTGGCCCCTGGAAAAGCTGAGGGAGCAATAGGAATCCATGAAAAGCATTGTAAAGGGGTATATAATGAATATTACAAACTGTCTATAGATTGCAAAAACCAGTACATTTTTCTAATTGTATTTGCATCGCCCACTCCCGCTGATCTAAATTACTTTCAGGAAGAAATGCCCAGTGTTTTGATCAATCACAATGTGGTCTACATTGGCAGTGACAGAGTTAAAATGATTGGATAATAATAGCTGTAGTGTATTAATCATCTCTCTAAAACACTTTGAGAACTAAAGATGAGAAATGCTCTATAGGAGCAAAATGATGATGGCTTTTTGTTATCTTTATTGATTCACACTATCTTCAGCCATTTATCGGCTGTTTTACCTCTTACCACTTTCATTTTTTTATCTCCACTTTCTTAATGTAGCCCCTGTTCCCACATACCTGGAAAGAAACTACCAGTACTGCTATTACCTGTATGGCAACAGGCCTGAGCCTCCGCCACTGGGAGCCTGGGGTGATACCAGGTTCATCTCGGTGCAGCACCTCCACCTGTAAGGGATCCCACCGTGGTGGGATAGGCCCTTACAGGAACAATAACAATAGTACACACGTCAGGTATATAACAACAATCTTTACTGAACACAGTATAACAGTATAAAAAACAAATGAAAACAGCGCACAACGCTCATAGTGTATTAAATCAATAAATGATATTAAATGACGAGGTAAGGTAATCTGCGTACATCAAAATAGATTAAAAACAGCATATCATGGGATAATGTTACCCATACGCCTCATCACATGGGGATCAGGAGCCTCAAGGATCAGCAGCAAGCTGGATAGGCAGTCCAGGGTCACCAACGTGTCTGCAGTTCATGGCATACACTCCGCATGTTGGGCTGGAGGATCCGTCGGCGTTCAGTAATGGTGTTGAAAGCGCCACATCAGTGGACAGCAATAGGGCGTAAAAAGTTCCAAAGGTAATGTCCCTTCCAGCAGGCTATGAATTTGCCCGGCACATCTCTAACGCTGACTCCGCATGGAGTATAGGAAGCTCCGTCGGCGCTCGGCGGCACTTGAATGACGTCACTGAGTGGCGCCGCACCAATAGGTCTCCGTCACCGGAACAGAGTACAGCAGAGAGGAGGGAGACTAATATACTTATTAAAAGATCAGATAAGATATATTCCAACGCGTTTCAAGGCTAACATGCCTCTTCATCAGGGATTACAAATAGTAATGAACATAGCTGCTATATAACCCCCCCCCCCCCCACGATTCCCATAGGTCACACCAAAAAAGGTGATTAACCAATTAGGGCTAACGTGGGCGGGCACACAGCAGACATGTTCTATAACAACAAAAAATATGTGCATATTACATTTTTATTATCAACAAATAAAACCAATCATATCATATTGCTGCAGAGGAGACAAAGAATAAGTGTAAGTTAATACACACACACCATTGCGTGTGAAAAAGATACAATAATGCTTGCAGCAGATGAACATATGTGAATGTGAATATATGTACTAGATGCCTATACTATTAAAAAGACAGTAAATAAAAAATGATAAAAACCAAGCACAAAGAAGATATATATATAGATATATATATATATATATATATACTGCTGCGGCACAGTTTATTCGAGCATTTGCCCGTTCTGTGCCGCAGCAGTAGCCTGGCGCGCGCCCGAGTGTGACGGGCGCGCGCCGAAGCAGCGGAAGAGCGCCCTCCGATCGGGGCGCTCTCCCTACCGCTGCCGGGTCCGCCGGGTCCCCCGGAACCCCCTGCCGCTGTCCCGCGATCGCGGGACACCAGGGCTCCCTCGGGGAGCCCCTGGACACGCGTGCAGGGGGCGCACGCTCCCGATGACGCGTGACCGCGCGTCTATGACGCGCGGCACGCCGAGGGGCGGCCACTAGCAAGCCGGGAGATTTCCCGGCTTGCGGTACCGACCACACTTCAATAAAGTGTGTCGGTAGTGTATATATATATATATATATATATATATATATGTAACGGGTATTCCACCCCACCCAATCGCATATACAGTGTGAGTGCGGGGAACATACAAGGTTACTCAGGTGTGGTGCATTACCTGTTGGCTCACAGGAGGGCTGAGCTTCCGCCACGGGGAACCTGGGGTAATTACACTATGTGTGATCACTTACAACATCTTCTCGGTACAGCGCCTCCACCTGCGATGGCTCCCACCAGAGGGGGAGTGGTTCCTCGCAGGACAATCACATCAATAATAATAATCACGTAGACAACCTGTATATTAACTATATGACTTTACTCGCGTGCATGGAGAATATCATCACATTTACATAACATCATAACCGTTAACCTTATCACCTCAGGCCCAATGTCTGGTGTTCCCACCCAGTGTCCTGTAATCCCCCACACCCAATGTCCCGTACTCCTACGGAGGTCGTGGGTGACTGCGCAGTCACTAAATTATCTGTTAGGCCTGTTGGTGCACTTATGTGGAAATACCTTCCGAGCACTCCGATGCTCGGGCCTGCAACACTCTTCTCAAAGGGTCAGACGTGCGATGCATCCATCTGATCCTATCCAGGTACTTCTCCAGGAACCCCAACGAGGGTCCCACCGCTTCACGGGAACACAACCGTCTCACGGTAACAGCAACCGAATCACGGGACAGCAACCGCCGCTATCCCTGTCTATCCCTAACTCGACAGGAACCCTAACCTAGGGCCTGTCCTTGATGAACCGCAACCTGGGGTGGCTTGGGGAAATATCCTAGGGCCTGCGGAGTAATACCCTGCCCCACTCCCCTAGCTACCCAAGTCCCTAATCCTCCCTAACACCTAGCTACTAACTCCCAGATACTACCAGCCTGCAGCAGACACACAGCTAACACCGTCAGCCTGCAGACATCCACACACGCTGCACACACTGCGCCCAGCACATGCAGCGACAACACACAGCAACCAATCCTACCTACACCATACACTGGAGAGGGAGAGCCTATCTGGGGCCTAAGGGGTTAATAGTATGCCTACACCCCTAACGAGGCCCAGTCCTGACTCCCACTAACAACCGACTAACCTGAGTGACAGGGTCCCTTACTCTAGGGCATCCCTGGCAACACTCACTATATGGGATAACTAGAGCTATCTTGGGCCAAGGGGGTGCTGGCTAGTACAGGGGATCCCTCTCTCCCGTACCCTACCTCCTTCCCTTGTCTGCCTCCTTGCTCTGCTTCTTCCTGACTGACACGTAGCTCCAGCCCGCCAAATGTATCCATTTCCCCAGGAGCTCCCTAAGCCCTATTGGCTCCCTGGTGTCACAAGGGGCATACAGAGGCTCATGGGATATGTAGTCCCAGCTCAGAGCCTTCCCTGGTAGGCTAGGGGTTCGCGGGCTTTCTCTCCCCTGCCCTGCGCGTGCGCAAGCTTTCCCGGGCTCTGGGGCTCTCCCTACACTGTCCTGATCTCTCCCTGCTCTCGCGCGAGCTATCTGGGGGCCTTTCGCGCTAACGCTACAACTGCGCATGCGCGAGACGGTCCTCAATGGCGGCGCCCTGCTCTGCGGCCGCCGGGACCATAGAGACGCGATCGCGGCCTTAGCAACGGCCCGATCGCGGCCCCGGCAACCGGCCGCAGGCAGGAGAAGCCGCGCTGCTCCCTGCTCCAGCCCCACCCTTGGAAGCAGCCGTCGGGTTTTTCAGCACCCGCGATCGAGCTGCACCAGGGGAGGGGGGCCTCCAGGTGCCACGGGAGCTCCAGGCTATATATATATATATATATATATATATATATATATATATATATATATATATATATATATATATATATATATCTCTCTTCTTTGTGCTTGGTTTTTATCATTTTTTATTTACTGTCTTTTTAATAGTATAGGCATCTAGTACATATATTCACATTCACATATGTTCATCTGCTGCAAGCATTATTGTATCTTTTTCATTACTATATATATATATATATATATATATATATATATATATATAGTGATCTAAATGAGGATAACCTATATAAATCAAAATGATTAGTATAAGGACCAAATATCAATATCCTCGTTTAAGCCCTTAGGACTCAAAGTTTCTAATCTATGTATCCAAAAAGTCTCTTGGGCGGAGAGACATTTAACCCTATCTCCCCCTCGCCTATTACGAGGAACAACTTGAATTCCCTTAAAGGTCAGGGAGGAGGGGTCTTTATTGTGATACACAGCGTAATGACGAGATAGACTATGTTTCAAATTACCGTTTTTTATATTGCGGACATATTCTTGAATGCGTACTTTAAAAGTACGCTTTGTGCGACCCACATACTGTGAGCCGCACGGGCATTCGATCAAATAAACGACATGGTCGGAGTTTCAATAAATAAAATCTGTGTTGTCAAATGTTTCGTCTGTATAATTGGACTTAAAGGACTTCTTATTTGGATGATAAAATTTACATACGGAACATTTTCCACAGCTATGGTTTCCTACAGGTTTTTACTGCAGCCAAATATTTTATGTGGAACATACAGCATTCCCAATGTCACTAGGGGCTAGTATGTCTTTTAAATTCCTAGACTTACAATAGACAAATTTGGGGTTTTGTGCGATGTAGGTTCCCAAAATTGGATCACCGCATAAGATTCCCCAATGTTTTTTAATAATACTTTCTATGCATTGGTCATGGAATTAAAATTGGTTACAAAGGCAATGTCGATCATGTCGTTATTTGGAGGGACTATAGCTTTTTTATTTTAGGTACAAACATTTGTCTCCTATCAATATTTCTGACTATCAACAGTACCCTGTGCCACACAATATGATAGGCTTAACCCCATACCACCAATGAGTGTCCACAAAGTACATACAGTAGGGTGCTTGGCACCAATACCCTGATGTCCGTTTCCCTCAATGTCAGGCCCACCCAAAAAGTGTAGGATATAGTGCTATCCCGTGATGTGTTACTGCACTTAGTTGGGTACCTGCCTGTTGCTCTAGCACCGGGGTTATGCCGATGAACAAGGAATCCGTCTGATCCAATGCTGTTGTTGTCTGCCTCTCCTGAGTCTTTGGCAACGGAGATGGTCGGGTCACAGACAACAGTCCGCGATCACCGCGTGGCATCTTCACTGTATCCCTGACACTACACAGTACAATGGGGAAGTGTCCCTATCTCAGGGGGGCATTCCCTGAAGTAACCACAAGCTACTGTGAGCCAGGGCCTAGCTGGGGCCTAAGGGGGATATACTAGGCCTAGTCTCAAAGCCATTGAGTCTGAGACACTACCTGCTTGATCCAGCTCCCTCTTCCAACTGCTGGCGTGATCTCAGCGCGCAAAATGTCTCTATCTGGAAGCAGGGGGATCCGGCTGTGCGATTGGCTGCTAGGCGTCGTGTTGTACAGCCCCTGGGGCTGCTGGGAATTGTAGTTCCCCTGCGGAGCTTTGGTTGTAATGGCTGCCTCTATTTAGCTCCTTTAGCTCCTTTAGCGCATGCACAAGGTGGAGCAAGATTGCCACCGCAACTCAGGATATCCTCTGCGCATGCGCGGCCAAGTCAACATGGTGGTCCCCGCTGTCGGGTGCGCCGGGAACCTCCCGGTGACCCGGCCACCCAGCGCAAACTCCCTGCATCTCCCTTCCTAGCATCACTCTCCCCGGCTGCAGCGGAGGTAAGGGGAAAGCCGGGGGAAACCCAGAGGGGGGCCTGGCTACATCTATATCATTTTATCTTGACCTGTTAGATGAGTATTTATCTATACATTTTCCTTTAATTTCCTTGTCTACATTGAAATATTTTTGTCTCTGTTCGACCTATTTACCATTTCGTCTCCTTCCTTAGAGACTGTGGGAGAGATGTATCAAAGCAAATGTGGGTCTCTGTGCATGAATATACAGTATCAATCTACAAGATCTCCACTTGCGCTGTAGGGAGTGTCAATAGGAGGAGTTACCTGGTGCACAGATTATGAGATGTATCAAACTCTGCGTGACACTTTTTAATGTCGAATTTGCATTTTAAAATCTGTCACATTCCCTTTTATTCTCATCCCTTATATTGTAATTATCTGTTTTCCCTCTCCCTATGCTCTCCCTTGCCTATCTTCCTGGCAATCTCTATCTATTTCTCTGACTCACTAAAATCTGGTATCCTGAAAATCCCCTTTGAAGTAACACTGCGTGAAGAGGATTTATCCATGTCCACTTAAATATTCATTGGCTTGCATTTCTGTTAAAAAAAAAGACACTTGTTTATTTAGATAAGATTTAATTTATTCATAATTTACCTAAATTTGCTGCTGTGTGCATGTACATTTTAGCTTATGAGTAGCATAATACATAAAACATTAGTCAGGCATGCAAATTACACAAATAGGGCATTTCATACTGCCTGCTTGTTTCAGAAAAGATAACTCACTGAGTTTAGCAGGGAGACAGGAAGAGTCTCTTGCTACTACCTGCTCTTTTGAAACAATGCATTTTCTAGCTTCTAAATGTTACGGTGAAAGGTGTTGGATACATTACTGGAAGCTAATTCCAGGCTGGCAGCTTCAGTAGACTTTCCTTTAACACATACAGTGACAGCTCTTGTATACCTTCCATGTTTGCTTACAGCAGATAGCAGTAGTGCAAAATTATTTCTCTTTTCTCAGCAACATCCAAATTCCAGTGATCTCAACAAAGGTGTTGGGACATGCTCCTCGACTGTGTCGCAAGAATTTATTCAAAATGTTCCAAAAATAAGATATAGGTTTTAGTAAAATTGTACAAATACATTAAATAATACAGTATGACTTTGACATGAAGTAAATGAAGTAACAGCATCACACATATTCCAAAAAGCAGGTTTGTTATAGTGCACTTACATGTAAAACCATCTAAAATACAGCACAGAAAGCATAAACACTCTGTTCCGATATAAGGCTGATATTTACACAGTACAAGTACCAGTAGTCGTAGTGGTAATACAATCCTTTTCCTGCTGTGGTGTAAACTTTTACTCACATCTTAATGTCTGAAATGTTAAATACAGTATGATGTTACCGAGTTGTTTTATGCAATTCTTAAACTGTAGATATAGGGCCATATTTACTACGCAGTGCTACTCCATGGGACACCTTCCAGCACAGCTTAGTAAATATGGCCTGTATGGAATATAAATATCTGCAGATCCCTTTATCATGTATAACCATAACCAGACTCGTTTTTCCATAGCTATAATTTTAAAGTCCTACTTTGTATAACAGTGCATTGTGGGTAGAAGTGAAACTGTGTATGTAAGCAAAGGACTGTTTTTTGGTTCCCTTAAAGTTTGCTTCGCCTTATAAATTGCTTTCTTTGTTCTCGCAAATGGTCCCTTTTTGGCCTCTCGCATCCTTATCTATTTACTCCCTCTTGCAGGGCTAGACGAGACAAGTGCAGCTGCTGGCTTTGGGAGTGGAGGGGGAGATGAATTTGCCATGTATCATATCTTTTCTTTTCTGCTTGCACTGCTAAAGTATGCCGATATATATAACAAGAAACTATGTAAATGCTAAGATAAGAAGTAAGACGCCTAGTGTTGTAATATGTACTGACATTGTAAAATTATGCATTCACGCCTCCTTGCTTAGGGTATAAAATAAGACTGCTTAGGGATAATACATCAGGAATGTTTGACTGTATGTAAATGTCATTGTTGCTTGAAGCTGAAGAAATATTCAAGTTTTCAATAGATTGCTTTACCTAAAATCAGAGTGGACTTTGACTTTGTTCCTTTCACACCACTTACAGCCCATTTATGTCAATTGGCTGTAATGTGTCTTATGGAGTAGCACCACTTAGTGAACAATGTTCTTTGTAACCCATTCACTTGAATGAGCCCTACTCTGTCTTCCACCACAGAAGGTGTTTTATGGAGTAGTAAATATGGCATATGGTTTCACTGGGTTCGACTGTTTTGACAGTCTAACCCAGAATTAACATGGACAGGGGCTCCAAATGTAACACGTTCTACATGATCCACAAAATGTTCTACTGTTGATGTACTGCTGAGTGACCAAAGAGCAAGAAAGCAAGCTCTTCCAAATATACCTTCATCCAGCTATACATTATGTCCATGGTTAATTTTTGACAACATTTCTAACCCTTTACCCCCTATGCAGTGTCATGCATGTCTTATATCATGTATATGAGATAGTACCACTAAAACACAATGTGATCAACTTCCCTATGGAGGCTGGGGCAATAAAAAGGGGAAGTTCTGGGCCAACTGTCCTGGGCCTGGCAGTGAAGAGAGGCCCGACGGGCTGAATCCGGAACTTATGCCCGAACTTGGATGTAACTTGTGGCAGCTATCAGGCATCTTGGCCTATTTCTCTGCCAGGCATGCCAAGCACAACAGATAGGACCTCTTCCCTCCACCCAATAGGGTCTCTCCTCCCCCTCTCCTCTGCTCAACAGAGTCTCAACATGTAATAAACCCTCCCAGCTGCAAAATTAGAGCACACATAGAACACAACACTAGACTAAATTTATTAAAGACAATAGAGACCTGACAGGGACAGGTGGTATGACCAAAGTGTCCGGCCCATCACCATGCTCCCTGAGATAGTGGGAATAAGGATCCCCTTATTAGTGGCCAGTGGTCTAGGTTCCCACTCCCCCCCCCGCCTCCCCTCCTTTTCTTCCCCTTTCCAAGGGAAGCTTGGCTGGAGGAGATCAGGCTAGGTGGCATTGGCGGTGAATAGGTAACATTTGGAGGAGTTGGAAAAGGAAAAATAGAACAGCGCACAAAAGTCTAAGGAAACATTTATAAAAGTAACAATACAATTGTGAAAGGTTGAGTCCCAGCCTTTTTATTTAAAGACGCAGCAGCATCAGACCCTGGGAAGAATGAAAGAGGCTTTTGCTGTTCTCTGAACCTTCTTTTTATTAGGTATTCTACATTCAGGTGTACAACAACAACCAGTTCCTCCAGCGTGATGTCTCCAGCCACAGAGTAGCCAGCAATATCTGCATTAGAAAGTTTGCATCTTTTCACTGAAGTTCCACAGACACCCTCATATCACATAGCAGCAACAAGGAGTGCAGAAAAAGACAACCTCATATCACATAGCAGCAACAAGGAGTGCAGAAGGGAACATCCTCATATCACATAGCAGCAACAAGGAGTGCAGAAAAAGACAACCTCATATCACATGGCAGCAATAAGGAGTGCAGAAGGGAACAACCTCATATCACATAGCAGCAACAAGGAGTGCAGAAAGCCCCAGAATAAGAAACCCCCTCCCTTTTATTACTGGTTAATTTGGACAAAACCAATTAAATTAAACCACACAGGGGAGTTGTCTCCCACAACTTACACAATTAGCAAACATAATACACTTCACAACAACATACAATTTTCTATAGCAAGACCCAAAAAAACAGTAGCTTTCACAAACATCCCATGCATGTCTTTACTCTGCACAATAAATGACACTCGAAATCACTTACTTTAATCCCCCCCCTCCTCCATACCATGGTATAATCTACCCTGGATGGTATGCAGGAAGGAAACGCCCTTTTCCTTTTTAACAGAGCTGCCCATGGCTGTGTAACATCAAACTGTGTTTCTCATTAACCATACCTGCATTATACTGACTAACCTCAGGACACCACTGTCACGGTAGTTTATGACAAGATATAATGAACACCAAATATCTGGGTTGAACTGAACGAGGCTTAGATATAATAAAATATATTTATTCCTTAAAAAGGTGAACACAGCAATATAGTACAATTAACAGCCAAGAAGGTAACACTTACTTAGGGTTGGGGGATGGAGAAGTATCAGCTAGCAATTCTCCAGCAATCCGGTGACATTCCAGGTGGAATAAGAAGCACAACTAAAAACTGTAGGGTTGACACAGTTTATATACCTGTGTAACCCTATTCTTAACATTGAATACAGACTATTGGTGAACAATTATCTGTATCCAATCCCTAACGTTGAGACACAGATTAACCCATGCCCCCCAGCTAATTAGCCCATGTGTACTGGGACTCTATGGGTAGCCCCATAATGAAATCAGGGGCAACGACCAGTCTACCAAATGAAGTATCTGCATTGTTTGTACTGCACCGACACACTTTATTCGAGCAAATACCCAGTATGTACCTGGCAGATACCTGGAATGCGCCGCTCCTCACCTCTGACAAGCCCCGTTGCGTTTGCCTTCCCAGCCTGGGTTCATGCCTGGCTGACGGGCGGCTGATCTGTTAAATGATAATGATTAGGATTTAATAGGCTGCAATGCTTCGCGTGTCTACCAGATGGCATAAATTCATGAATTGTAATGCAGTATATATATATATATATATATACTGTGCAGTATTGCAGCCAGCGGGAATAAAATGCTTCAATCCCTGCCTGGAAAATACCTCAATGCACTCGGGCAGAAAACAGTCACAAGCCTCAATACACCCGGGTATACCCGAATTTGTGGGACTAGCCGAGCTCGAATAAAGTGTGTCGCCAGTGTAGGTGTAGACATAACACTTACAAACCACTCCAGTTTGATGATTCTCCACCCTCAGGTAACAATTAGAGTGGCAGAGTCTGTTGATTAGTACTTGGTTGGTTGATTAGTACTTAGTGTAAACAATCAGGCAGTTAACTTTTGATCACAGTGCTTAGGCTCAATCAGCCGGCTGCCCTACATGACCTATTAGCATAGCAGATGGAGTCTGCATTGTCAGAGCAGATCCAAAATACCATACATATACACTTTAATATCTACACATATTAATAAGTTCCATTCTGGTGGGCTCAGTGGGTCGAAATTTGCCAGTTTTTAATGCCTACAGTGACTCCACACATTGGCCAAATATCAACTCTCTGCGATCTCCAGAACTGGAGATACAGAAATGCACTTTAAAACATTAAAATACAGGATTATAATGAAACACGGGAACAGGGGAACATACAGTTTCCTGACATGACAAGGTGTAAACCACCTTCCTGGACCGCAGTCCAGTTAACCCCTTGCCTCCCTGGTGAGGTAAGGGGGTGGCCATATGGGGTGCAACCCCTTTAATACCGGGCCAACCCCCCTCTCCCTCTACAACCACATTAAAGGTTAGGTAAGTTTCAGATAAAGGAAACAAAAAAAGATCGCTGGGCCCAGCAAAAAGCAAAACAGAAAGAAAGAAAGGTGGTGCACTTGATGCCAAAAAGCAAACATGCATTTAACTTCCACAATAGTACAAGCAGCCCTGTCACAACAATTGCATACAATTAAACTGTCCTTGCAGCTGGAGTTTGGCTCTCTCACCCAGAGAGAAAAATAGCAGATATCCAACCTACAGCGCAAAGAATAAAGAAGATAACATTGTGTGACCTGTAAGGTAAAGGGGCAATACCCATTCTATGATCCACACTCACAGAAAATTTTCTTAGTTAGCCATTTGGATAAAACTAAGATCAGGCACTGATACTGCTGAGCTTGTTATCCCCTCGCTCAGAGGTTGGTATTTGTATATATGAAAAATATGACAAAAGTTAAAACCATAGTGTAGCCTTGTTTTAATACAATAAAAAACATTAAAAAATGCACATTGCACTCACAGATTGGTGATAGGTTATGAACAGTTAGAGTATTTCCAACTCAGTATGCTGAAACAAAGGTCTGCTTTGCTCATCTACTTCGGCATTCATCACCGTGGCATCCAGCGCACAGTCCTTCCGCGTCATGTAAAATCCAAATCTCATCACGCAATACCTCGGCAGACAGACTCACTGGTTTTGGGTCTGACACTGTTTGGCGCAATCTCTTAACCTATGCTTTTCGCAAAGCTTCATCAGGGGTGTAGTGACTGGTGTGTTATGCCTATGCAAGGCAGTTGGTGAAAGGCAGAAGTATCTGCTGGGTAGTTGGTGCAGGGAACTGCCTCAATATGGTTGATTAATTTGGAAGGAGCTAGGCTGGGTTGGGTTAAGGGTCCACAGCTGGGGTCTGTCAAAAGATTTGGGTACTCTGGCCGGGGAAAGTGGTTGTTAAAATGTTGTGTATAACATTATCGTTAATAAAGCTGTTGCCATTTTACCTCCATTTTGGTGTCTGTGGTTATTCCATATAAAGGTGGCAAGGTTTGGTTAGGGAGGGAGAAACTGGTCAGTTGGGGCGTGAGGCTTCAGGGTCAAGAACTAACATTGAAGGCTATGTGATTTTTCCAGTTACTAGTCTGGTGCAGTTTTGCTGCTCCACTGTCCTAGTTTTGCAGACAGAAGACTTTTATACATGCACTCAAATTTTTAGAAGACTATCCACCAAAGGCACTGAGCTGTGCAACCATTAGTATAGAAAAGGGATTTCAGGTGTTCGCCATCCACCCTTTTTACCCAGATTAGAGGTTCCTTGAGAAAGATTTTCTAGTTGAATGTACCTTATCCCTGTGAATTGTAGAGGCCACTTTACATAGTAGATCAGGTGGAAAAAAGACATGCGTCCATCAAGTTCAACCTATGCTAAATTTTGACAACAGATACTTTATCCTATATCCGTACTCACAGTACAGTATATAGATCCAGGGGAAGGCAAATACTTTAGTAGTGAGGAGGTTGAACACAACAGCACCAAAAGAGCTCCACACTGCAGCTCTTAAATAGTTAAAGAGGAGAAGCCTTGGTTTAGTTTTTCTGTTGCCCAACATCATTAAATCTTTACTGCTCCAAACATGCTCCAGTTTCCTTTATTTATGAGATGTATATTTCTTCCGTCTTTCTACCCCCTCCCCCCCTTTTTTTCCCCTTTACCCATTTTATTGCAGCCATACATTCTCCCTCATATGACAGCAGGGACTCCGTTTGGGAGGGAAAAAAATCTATTTGCCATTTTGCGCTGGGCAATAACTTAAAAAATCCACACAAGCCATGTATATTAATTACAATAAATTATTATATTTCAATATATGAGAATTTCACATAATGCCAGTAAGCTATCAAGACTGCACTTTTGTGTTGCAATCAAAGGTTAGGAAAATGACTTGTTATTGGACGCAGATTTGTGTTCCTATTTGAAAAGTTATAGAGAAGGAGCAGTGATTCAAGCATTAAGAATGAAATGCAATCGTTAATGGTTCATAATATAAGAAGAACTTTAATCTGTAGTAATACAATTTGATTGACAAAAATAAAGTTCTCAATATGTTTAGTATTTAGATGAATTTTCGAATCTCTTCAGTATACGTGTCTCAGTTCACAAGTGTCTTCCAAGGAAGATACTTGTGAGGTCTCAAAAGTTTACAGAGAAATATTCTGTTGGTACATTAATAGTTGTGCAAATTTCTTTTCTGAATTATTTTGCAGAAGTTTACATTGCTTTTCAATGCTTGAAAATAGACTTAAATGCTAAATGTTGCGACTGTCACCAGAATCTAGCAAAAAAGACATTATATAAAAGGGCAATATGACCAAATGCCATTGGCTTCTGTGTTTTCATTTGCAATGTACTGAACGTGAGTTTTAATGCTTCGTGTACGTTTTGCGAAGGCGGCTTTTTTTTGCTTGGTTCGAAAACATTCACGTAAAAAAATCACCAATCTCTAATTATAAAGGTATATCTACCTAACAAAGTTCGGCATGTTTGGCTGAAAATTGTACCAGATGTCCAGGACCGTGCCTTCAATTAAAGCAGGGATGCAGGTAATTTCAGTTTTAATTACTTCAGGTGTGTAGGTACTGTACAGTACCACTGATTCTCATGTAGAGCATTTCCAGCAATGGGCTCTGTCTAAATGTAATACAGAAACAAAGAGTAAAACCTGTTACTATATTTCAGCAAGGTAGGCATAGAAATCACAAAGCATCTGTGTGGCAGGCCCTTCATTTCCAACCAACTCTTTGAGCAGAGATTGCATTTTCTAATGTTAACCAATTTGAATTTGTCTTCATGGAAACAAAGCATTATCTGCATGGCTTGTGCTTAACAAAAATTAACAAAGTTGTGGTTTCAAGTGTTCTACTCTAACCAATATGTTGGGATAAAAATGAATCAAGCCCTTTACCAGATAAAAGGACAGCCAGTAAAAAATATCCCTCATGCTGCCAAAGGGTTAATAAACTAGTCCTTTTGCCGATCTAACTGCAATGTATTTTCAATTTATTTGTGCTAGCATTCTGCCAGCCACAGACAGGGTGATTTATGAGTGAGTTTTGCAATTGGGGAGGGTGTACGCTGTTATTTCAGTTTTAAGAGGGTGGGGGCCCTGTTCTTATTCATCCCACCTTGACATCTGCTTAAGAGGTGAGAGGGACAGTGAAAGAGACCAAAATAGAACACATGGAGCCCGTGCATGACAGTAGAGATATTTTCTTTTCGATTCCTTTTACATTTTCTAAGTTGGTTATTAGCTAGGTCACTCCATAAGAGTCCAATTAGACCATCTCACCATATCAAACCCTGTAGGCATCACCATGGAAGCCAAAACCATCAAGTTAAGTATTTCGACAGGGAACTACTAAAATGCAGCCTGCAACACACCGACACAGCAGATTAGGATTTTAAGTACAAAATGTATTCTAGGGTGGACACCAATGCAATATTAAGACAAGGTATTTTAAAACTCTGTCCAGCCCTTATACCAGGGCTGTCAAACACGTGGCCCACAAGATGTTGCCACTCTTCAGACCAGGGGGGGGAGAGCTGGGACATCCATCTCAGTGCCTGCCCCCTCTCCACCCCACTCATGCATGACTGCAGTAGAAGTAGGGCCCGTACAGCACCAGAGGCTCCCCCCAAGGTGAGGTGTGGGAGGTTATTGCGGGGAAGATGTTTGTGGGGGGGAGGAGTTTTGTGGGGGATATTATGGCGATAAGGATTTTTGTAGTGGTTTTAGGGGGATGGGAGTATTGTGGCGATTTTGTGGGGGTGATATTTTTGTGGGAATATTGTGGGGGTGGGAAGTTTTGTACAGGTTTTAAGGGGAGGCAGGGGTATTGTGGGGAAATGGGGGCAGTGTGTGTGTATTGTGATGGTGAGGGAGAGATGATGAGATTGGGGTGAGAGGGAGAGTGACAGAGTGAGAATCTGTATCCCCCCCCCTCCCAGGGCCACACCTTGATTCTGTTTCCTCTTCTTAAGATAGGCAGAGAGAGGGGATAGAGAGAGGATGGAGGATAAAGTTCAAAAGAAGTGAAGAAGAAGTTGACACCCCATCTGGACCCGATTCCTGCATTTGAACTTAGCTGGAAAGGAGGATATCATCAATACCAGACTGCATCATTACTGCTGTGATGCTGCCTTTACCATTTATATTTGCTGTGACTTCACTTCTTCTCAAATTATGCACTTCTTTTTACCAGCCTCAGTATGTCTCTAACTCTATTCATATATCTCCATCTCTCCTTCCTTCACCACTTCCGTGTTCACATGAACTCCTTTCTTACCTGCGTCCTCGGACACCACACAGCTATATCCCCTGCACTAAAAAACACCCCTACAAATCATCCTCACACATCCTCTTTCTATCCATGCTTCTCCTCCTTGCTTCTGGGGATATCTCTCCCAATTGTGGTCCCTGCCTTATTCCTACATGCGCTCGTCCTCGCCTGCCAATTGCAAACTCTACTCCCTCTGGTGTCAACTCCTCCAACCTCAAACCCATCCCCTGTCACCCTCCCTCCTCTCTCCCTTTCTCCTGTGCCCTTTGGAATGCTCGCTCCCTTTCTAACAAGTTCCTCTCTGTACATGACTTTTTTCTCTCTCACTCTCTGTTCCTATTTTCTATAACTGAGACCTGGCTCACTCAGTCTGACTCTGCTCTGGAAGCTGCCCTCTCCTATGGTGGCCTTTCCTTCTCCCACACTCCGAGCACTGATGGCAGGGGTGGAGGCGTGGGGCTCCTGCTCTCCTCTCTCTACCGTTACCAAACCCTTCCTATTCCTCCATCTCTTGCTTTTCCCTCCTTTGAGGCTTACACTGTCCAGATTTTCTCTCCTCTCCCTGTACATGTGGCGGTCATCTATCGCCCACCTACCTCTACTCATCCCCCTTCTGCCTTTCTCTCTCACTTTGAATCCTGGCTCTCTTTCTTTCTCTCCTCAGACTCCCCTGTTCTTCTCCTTGGGGACTTCAATTGCCACATTGATGACCCCTCTCTCCCTTGGGCTTCCCGCTTTCTTTCTCTAACCTCTTCTTTTGACCTTCAACAGTGGACTGCAGCCAGCACCCACAATGATGGCCACTACTTAGACCTGGTTTTCACTAGAAACTTCTCTCTCTCCGATTTCCCCATTTCCCCCTTTCCTCTCTCTGACCACCACCTCAACTCATTCTCTCTATCTCGCTTCTCCCCTTCTCCACCTCCACCCCGGTTCTGCAGAAACCTGCGCTCTATTCACTTACCTGACTTTGAGTCCACTTTACGCTCCTCCCTCTTCTCTTTCAGCTCTGCTACAGACCCGGACAACCTGGTCAGGAACTACAACTCTGCCTTGTCCTCCTCTCTTGATCTACATGCCCCGCTTCCTCTCTGCCGCACTCGCCCTTCTAGCCCTAGACCCTGGTTAAATTCCCACACGCGCATGCTGCGTTCCTCCACTCGTTCCTCTGAACACCTCTGGAGGAAATCTCATACTCTAGCAGACTTCCTTCACTACAAATTTATGCTATCCCGTTTCAACCCTGCCCTCTCACAAGCTAAACAAGCCTACTTTTCTGCACTAATCAACATGCACAAGTCTAACCCACGCCGACTGTTCTCTGTCTTTGATACTCTACCCAAACCACCCTCAGCTGCCTCTCCTTCCTCCATCTCCGCTCAGGACTTTGCTGACTATTTAAAGTAAAAGGTGGAATCCATACGGCAGAACATCCCCTCTGTTTCTTCCTCCCATCCTACACCTCTTCCTAACTCTCCTCCTGCCTTCCTTGAATCTTTTTCCACTGTCTCAGAGGAGGATGTGTCGCTGTTCATCACCTCTTCTCCCTCTACCACTTTCCCTCTTGACCCCATTCCCTCCTATCTACTAAAACCTCTTGCTCCTACTATAATCCCTACGCTCACACACATTTTTAACTCCTCCCTCTGCTCTGGAAACTTTCCATCCTCCTTCAAACATGCAACAGTCATACTATTACTCAAAAACAGCAAGCTTAACCCTACATGTCTTTCTAACTATCGTCCTGTCTCCCTCCTGCCTTTTGCCTCTAAACTCCTTGAACGTCTTGTATTCTCTCGCTTGCTCCATTTTCTCAACACCTATTCTCTCCTAGACCCTCTACAATCTGGCTTCCGCACTGCTCACTCCACGGAAACAGCCCTCACTAAAATAACTGACGACCTCCATGCTGCCAAAGACAGAGGTCATTACACTCTGCTCATATTACTCGACCTCTCTGCAGCATTTGACACCGTGGACCACCCTCTTCTCATTCACATTCTCCATACTCTTGGTATTCGGAACAAAGCTCTATCCTGGATCTCATCCTACCTCTCCCATCGTACTTTCAGTGTCTCTTCTGCTAACACCTCCTCCTCCTCTATTGATCTCTCTGTGGGGGTACCCCAGGGCTCTGTCCTGGGACCTCTTCTCTTTTCTCTGTTTACACTCTCTCTAGGTGACCTAATAACATCTTTTGGGTTTAATTATCACCTCTATGCTGACGACACACAAATATACTTTTCAACACCTGACCTTACACCTGCTGTACAAACCAAAGTTTCTGAATGTCTCTCTGCTATATCATCCTGGATGGTCCTCCGTCGCCTTAAACTCAACATGGCTAAAACAGAGCTCCTCATACTTCCTCCCAAACCTGGCCCTACTACCTCCTTCCACATTACTGTTGGAACTACGATCATTCACCCAGTAGCCCAAGCACGCTGCCTAGGTGTCACACTTGACTCCTCTCTCACATTTGCCCCTCACATCCAAAACATTTCTAAAACCTGTCGCTTTTTCCTCCGCAATATAACAAAGATACGCCCTTTCCTCTGTTGCTCGGCTGCTAAAACTCTGACTCAGGCCCTCATTCTCTCCCGTCTTGATTACTGTAACCTCCTGCTGTCCGGCCTTCCTGCCTCTCACCTGTCTCCCCTACAATCTATCCTAAACGCTGCTGCCAGAATCACTCTACTCTTTCCTAGATCTGTCTCAGCATCTCCCCTCATGAAATCCCTCTCCTGGCTTCCGATCAAATCCCGCATCTCACACTCAATTCTTCTCCTCACTTTTAAAGCTTTACACTCTTCTGCCCCTCCTTACATCTCAGCCCTAATTTCTCGCTATGCACCATCCAGACTCTTGCGTTCTTCTCAAGAATGTCTTCTTTCTAACCCCTTTGTATCTAAAGCCCTCTCCCGCCTTAAACCTTTTTCACTGACTGCCCCACACCTCTGGAATGCCCTTCCCCTCAGTACTCGACTAGCACCCTATCTATCCACCTTTAAAACCCACCTTAAGACACACTTGCTTAAAGAAGCAAATGAATAGCACTGGGGATATTCTGAACACATGATACATAAAGCTTGGCCCTCTGCAGACGCACTTACCAGAACTCCCTCATACTGTCTCTGTACGTTCTCCCTACCTACCAATTAGACTGTAAGCTCCTCGGAGCAGGGACTCCTCTTCCTTAATGTTACTTTTATGTCTGAAGCACTCATTCCAATGATCTGTTATTTATATTATCTGTTATTTATTTGATTACCACATGTATTACTACTGTGAAGCGCTATGTACATTAATGGCGCTATATAAATAAAGACATACAATACAATGGAGGAGGGGAGATTTTTAATAAGAAAAGTTCAAGAAAATTTTTTTACGCATAGGTGAGTGACTGTTTTTTTATATTTTCCTGGTGTGGCCTGAGTCTTGCAGTCGGACTTAAGAATTGGCCCCCAAGCTAATCTGAGTTTGATGGACCTGCCGTATACTGTATGCTTGAGTTGTACAAAGATGATCCTCTCCTCTTCTTCTATCCTTAAAATAGGTCATGCTACAAATATAGAATATAGAATATTACTGCTAAGAAAGGTACAATCCCACCATGACATCACAATCATTAGTTTCCATTTTTACATTATTAACTGTACAGTACAACTTTACATGCAGTTTAGACTAACAAAAAGCTGTTACATACTGAATGATGAATGTACTGTAGCGTAGTAATTAGAGCAAATGGGAATACTGAAAAAATTACTTAAACTCATTATTTCTTACAGCTGAAATATAGAAAGTTTTAGCACTCTGTGTGATCAAATCACGTTAAGTCCCTCAATTCTTTTATCATAATCTGAACCAGAGGATGGGGAAATAGGTTTCCTTGTTTATAAACACTGTAAACCTTTCTAATCTACATAGCTCCTCAAACACAGTACTGCACCGACACACTTTATTCGAGCAAATACCCAGTATGTACCTGGCAGATACCTGGAATGCGCCACTCCTCACCTCTGACAAGCCCCGTTGCGTTTGCCTTCCCAGCCTGGGTTCATGCCTGGCTGACGGGCGGCTGATCTGTTAAATGATAATGATTAGGATTTAATAGGCTGCAATGCTTCGCGTGTCTACCAGATGGCATAAATTCATGAATTGTAATGCAGTATATATATATATATACTGTGCAGTATTGCAGCCAGCGGGAATAAAATGCTTCAATCCCTGCCTGGAAAATAACCCAATTCACTCGGGCAGAAAACAGTCACAAACCTCAATACACCCGGGTATACCCGAATTCGTGGGACTAGCCGAGCTCGAATAAAGTGTGTCGCCAGTGTACGCTCCGGGAAAATCCTTAACATAAACTTAACATAGTGACAAACGTATAGAAATCTAAACACCTCCGAACTCGAGAGAATTTCTGACAAAATTCCCGAAGTTCATTAGTTTACCCTTAAATAATAAATCTCCTATATCGTTGATATTCTTAGTCTTCCATTAGTCAAAACTGTGATTTAACCCGTTACCAGATCTTAAACGTAAATCTTATAACCATGGAGTAAAAAAAACCTGGTCAGGATTGCTTTGCTAACTTTCCTTTCCATAGAAGGGCCGGTAATGCCACTGTACTATTAAATGTATGCTCTAGATCTACCCACCTATATAGATCTGTCCGAGAGTGCCAAAAAATAATCTGCTTCAGGTGAGATACTAGATAGTATTTCTTAATATCTGAGACCGCCGTACCCCTTCTTTCCCAAGGTGCGAGCAAGACTGACCTCGCTACCCTTGGCCTTTTATTGCCCCATATAAATGGCATCATTTTATTTTGTAGTTCCTTTGTATATTTTATTGTGATAGGAAGTGTCTGAAAACAGTACAGCAGCTTCGGCAAGATTATATCTTTACCAATATAATACGGCCCATCCACGAAATATCATGTCCATTCCATAGTAAAAGATTGCGTGTAAACCTCCGTTCTAAGAGCTTGCCAACCCCCAAAATATTTAATATTATGATATTTTGTAACAATAAAAATTACTCCTGTCATCTTCTTGGACGTTCAATTTATGGTAGTCAGAGTGTAAAATACACGTGTGTTTCCATAGCCCCAGGAGGACCCCCAGTTTGTATAAAAATAGGACAAGGATTGCATCTTTAACTTAACATTTAAGGTAACTCAGGAAGTAACAAGTAAGAAGTCATGCTACAGTAACTCAGCCATCTGTACTGAAACACTAAATTCTGGTAAGTAAAGTAGTCCGCAGGGCTCAATTCCACCTGTTGAATTCCACCTGTACTTCTTTCTTTACTTACTGTAGTTATTGTGGTTTTTGGAGTGAACTGCAAATCCCTGTATTGTAATGGCAGCAACAATGGTTCAAGTTGATAAAGCATGAGAGCATGTAATATTCTTATTTCACAAACACCTTCAGTGCAAGTATTTACTGTCTCTACCATTCTAATATTTGATAACACACGTGTATCTTCTTATTATATAAATGAGAAACAAAGGGTTCTATTTACGAAATGGTGCTAAACCATAAGAAACTATGTGACCAAATTTACTAAAAAGTGCTTGTTCATAAGATACTTTCCGGGCTGGACATTCTCTTTACAAGGGAGAAGATGTTAAACTAGGAAGGCGGGGGAGGGGACAAGAAACAGATAAACAACAGAATAGATAGAAATGGAGAAATAGCTGACGGTCATGGAGGGAGAATGGAGGAAAGTGGGAGTTTGGGAGGCACGGTCCATATTAAATACACGTAATACTAGTAAACTTCTGAAGACTAAATCCAATTGGATTAGAAAGGCAGGAGCAGATAAGATAACAGTAGCACAGACTAGAAAAAACTTAAACACATGCTTGCTAATGCAAGAAGCCTGACAGGTAAACTGGGGGAGCTTCAATTAATAGCTACAAGGGAGCAATATGATATTATAGGAATTACTCAAATATGACAGGCTGCAACTCATGACTGTGCAGTACATTTAGAGTGTTATTCCTTTTTCAGACGGATCGAGAAAATAGAAGAGGAGGTGGAGTATGTTTATATGTTAAACCGGATCTAAAACCTATTATAAGGGACGATGTTTATGAAGGGAATGATGAAAATGTAGAGATCTTGTGCATAGACATTATCAGTGGAGGTAAAAGTTCAAAGAAACTGTTTGTAGGGATTGAAGAAGCCAAAATACTTTTGCAAATGGAGAAGGCATCAAAACTAGGTCATGTTGGCATAATGGGCAATTGTAACTATCCAGGCAGACTGGAGAAATGAGATTAGCATTACAACGAAAGGTAATAGGTTTTTGGGGGTGCTTAAAGACAATTATATGACCAAAGTTATTGAGGAACAAACAAAGAGAGGGGCATTACTAGATTTGGTAATATCAAACAATGTAGAAGTCATAACAAATATTCAAGTCTGGGAACATTTGGGAAACAGTGATCATAACATGGTCTTATTAGAAATGAATGATCAAAAACCATATTATATGGCTTCTGATGAATAATCTACAAACAATACATTGGAATTGCATTTTTTTTTTGGATGCAAAAATGTGGAAGATACAGTAAATGGGCAGTCTTTAAAACATTGTTAGAAGAGCATATGTATCAGTGTATACACCCTTGGGTAATAAATATAAAAGAAATAATTCTACACTAATGTGGCTAAATAAACAGAAAGGTGAGGAAATTAAAAGGAAGCGGCAGGCATTTAGATTCTTAACCTTAGAAAGGACCGAGGCATTACAGTATATCAGAAATATAAGGTTGTACAAAAAGTTGCAAAAGTATGATCAAATTAGTAAAAATTGAAAATGAAAAAAGGATTGCAAAAGATGTAAGATAAACCCTTAAAAGGTCTCTAGTACCTTAATAACAAAAAGATTAGAAAATAAAATATAGGACCCTTTCAGTATGAGATGGGCAGGTAAATTATTGGAAATAAGGAAAAAGCGGAGGTATGAAACAATTGTTTTACCCCTGTATTTACCAGGCAGGAATTAATTAGTGCCACAGTAGGAATTTACAAGCTCTTTATCAATGAACAATTGGTTAACTGATGAAGAAGTGCATAAGCGGCTTGATAAAATTAAAGTAAATAAAACACCTGGCCTCGATGGCATACATCCAAGAGTTCTTAACGAGCTAAGTTCAGTAATAGCCCAACCTTTACATTTAAAATTCAAGGACTCCATTTCCACAGGATAAGTTTCCCAAGATTGGCGTGAAGCAGACGTGGTTCCTACATTTAAAAAGGGAGCTACTAGATCACAACCAGGGAATTACAGACCTGTAAGCCTGACATCAATAGTGGGGAAACTACTTGAAAGTTTAGTATGTGATAATATTCAGGAATACCTAATGGATAACAACATTATTTAACCATATTAGTTTCTTTGAGGAGGTAAGTAGGAATTTAAACCAGGGTAATGCAGTTGATGTGGTCTACTTAGATTTTGCAAAGGCTTTTGATACAGTAACTGTCAAAGAAAAGACAGCATTCAATCCCATGGCAAGCATATAGATATAAGTAGTAGATCCAGAAAAGACGGTTCACAAGGCTTTGGTGTTGAAAAATAGTTACCTTTATTTAGTAAAAGAGCATACCACATAGCAAGCGACGTTTCAGGCCCATACACGGCCTTTCATCAGGTAGGTGTGACAAACAATTGAGCAACAATGCAGTTTATATACCTCCCCGATACAAGGGTAACATCATCAGACCAGAAGTACCCGAGCAGAGTGAGACAACCAGATCCCCCAGCAACAATCAAGGCAAGAGCCAGCGAGAAGAGCACAGGAGAGGCAACTAATTTATGCAGTATCCATCTATAAACAGACACAAAATACATGAAAATTCATCATTTAACCACCATATAAGAGCGTATAGATAACACATAAATATAAATAGATGTGTCTTCTCAAATATATATATAGCACAAAAGTACAGTATATACAACTACACAATTCATACAGATAGACATAACTCCAAAAGATGGAACAAAATAGTGGGTAAATCGTGCAACACATATATGGAATTATATAATCAAGTCCAAGTAAATTGGACATTCATTCAAATCTCATAAAATTCATAATTAGAGAAAAAGAATCCACAATACAGTACATTAGTAAAAATACCAAAAATATATATACATATTGTGAGAGGAAAGGTGGAGAAGTTGTGGATGGAAGATACATAAGTCCTGCATTTGCAAATTATACCTATCCCTACTAAAGGTTAATGCCCAGGGAAGGTTTTGCAAAGGAAGCCAGGTGCAGATCACCTGGCCTTAATTAACAGAGTGTAAGAAAGGGCAGACTGGATAAGTTCTCCCCTCTCCCCTCATTCCAGCTAAGGCCGAGTCCACGGTCCCTGCTGGCGTGCTGAGGCGCGCTGAGGCGCAGGGAAAGCGGGTGCTTTCCCTGGCCTTGCGGTTGCTTACCGCAAGCACTCTCAGCAGCCGTCAGGGGGCGGTCCGGGGGCGGGCGCGTCACTGGCCGGGGGCGGGCCAGTGACGTCACGGAGCTGGTTCGCCCTCATTGGGCGAACCGCTCACGTGACCGGCCTGTCTCGCCGGCAAGCGGGGGAATTTTAAATTCCCCCAAGACCTGCGCTTCCGCAAGCGCGCGTAAGCGCAGGTGAGCCCCTACTAAAGCCGCTCTAATTGCGGCTGTAGGGGCTCAGTGCTGAGCGGGAGCGCGCCTCAGCGCGCTTCCGCCAGCAAGCAAGTAACATGGCCGAGGCCTAAGAGAGCTGGAGGCTACAGACAGGCACTGGCCTGCCACATGTTTGCTTTCTGACATTTTTGTTTTATTGTTTGGTAAGTGGGAAAGCCACCCAAAGAGCTAGAGAATTGCTGTCTAGTTAATGCTCAGATAGAGCAAGGATTTATTTTGATTCTTTTGTTTGCCTTGTTTTTGTCTGCTGGAGTGACAGAAAATAAAGCCTTTAAACTAGAGCTGGGAGGCCTTGTGACGGCTTTACCCTAAAAGACAGTGGGTTTTAAGATTCCCAGACAAGAACCCTTCAGACAAAAAGGGTATTTTGTCACATTTGGTGGCGAATGCAGGCACCCACATTATATGTCTGAGGGTATAAAACTACTTCAAACTCACAATGGAGGATATTGTCAAGGCATTGCTCCAGAATGCATCCACACAGCAGCAAGCTATCGCTGCACAACAGCAGATGCACCAGCAGGCTATCGCTGCACAACAAGAAACTAACTTTACCCAACAGCATGCTGCCGCTGGAGCTATCGCTGCACAGCAAGAGACTAACGTATCCAACAGCAGGCTACCGCTGCAGTTATCGCTGCACAGCAGCAAGCTAACGCTGCACAGCAAGAGACCATCAGGATACACGCTGAGACAATCAGAGTGACCCGTGAGGAACAGCAAAGTGACATCCATGAACTGCGAAAGGAGATTC
This sequence comes from Ascaphus truei, assembly GCF_040206685.1. Classification (NCBI taxonomy): domain Eukaryota; kingdom Metazoa; phylum Chordata; class Amphibia; order Anura; family Ascaphidae; genus Ascaphus; species Ascaphus truei. Next base: position 51,756,218 of record NC_134488.1, on the reverse strand, counting down.
AGGCTATGTCTGAGAGGCTGATAGGGGATTATGATGGGAGAAACCAAAAACCCAAGGCGATTCGGGACAGTCATTGCCTTCAAAAGATGACTACAACAGATGATGTTGAGGCGTACCATCTGGCGTTTGAGCGCACACCAGAAAGAGAGGGATGGCCGGTAGCTGAGTGGGCAAGCATACGGGCACCATTCCCGAGGGGAGAACCTCAAAAGGCCTAATATGACTTAGAAACAGTGCAAGCCAGCGACTACAACAAGCCGAGGAACGAAATTCTGGCACGCCTGGGAGTGACCACTACAGTACGGGCTCAGAGGTTCCACTTATGGTCGTATTCTCCTGACAAGGCTACAAGATCCCAAATGTTTGACCTCATACACCTTGCCCGAAAGTGGCTTCAACCTGAGGTTAACTCGGCCAGCCACATTGTGGAGCTTTTAGTGATGGACCGCTTTCTGTGGGGCCTTCTTGCTACCCTGCGTCGATGGGTTAGTCAAAGCGAACCCCATACAGCGGACCAGCTGATTGCTTTGGTGGAGAGACATGTCGCTGCAGGAGAACTCCTACGCCCTGCTCCAGCTGAACAAACCTGCAATTTCAAGGCCCAGGATCCTGCAAGACCAGGTAAGACTGTTCAGGGTTTGAGGGAAACTGGAGACCAACAGGGATATTCCCAAGATCCCAGGGACACTACTCCAGGAGCCAGGGGCACATTCAGACGTAACAGATCTGGAAAAGGAACTTATTGGGGGTCAGATTATATTATTAAATGTTTTAAATGTAATGAGGTTGGTCATACAGTCAAGCCCACTTAAAGATGAAATGGAATGCAATGTGGGTGAAAAGATGAGACCATACTCATTTTGTGGAAGTATTGGATTTACTAATGATGGTGGTAATAGTTTTAATTTGTGCTATGTGAAGGTGAATAGAAAAATGTCTAGAGTGCTGCTTGATTCCGGAAGCATGGTCACCTTAGTAGCAAAGCCTGTAATACCGAACGTGAAAATAGATAATATACAGAAGATGAAAATAATTTGCATTCATGGTGATTAAAAGGGAATATCCCACAGCTGAGGTAAATATTGGAACCCAGTGTGGTACCCAATATTACCGGGTGGGGTAGTACCCAGATTAGCCCATGATGTGGTGCTCGGTGCAGATTTCCCAAACTTTCTAGAGTTATGGTAATTAACAGAGAAGGCAGCCCAAGGCTCATCAGAAAAGGGTCAAACTAGTGAGGAACATGTATTCCCGTTTTCTGAGGTTGATTTATACAGTGACCAGGGTTGTAATGGGGAAGAGAAACTTAAAAATGACTGCCCTTTGCCGGTGTTAGTAGGGGACAACCCCGTTGACAGCAGTGAAGAGCCTAGTACTAGCACAGAGGAGGAGGATTTGCTGGACTTGGGAGTCAGTCCTATTAATTTTAAGAGAGCCCAATGGGAAGATCCCACTCTAGTCGCTGCTAGGGATAATGTCCAGGTTGTGAATGGGGTTGCTACGCAGCCAGAAAATGTTACCTAATCCCTACTTTGAAGTGGTAAATAACTTAATTTATAGAGTAGGGAAAAGGATTCAGCTATCACAAAGCAGTTACTGGTTCCCCAGGCTTTCCGTAACACTGTACTAAACCTTGCCCATAACCACATACTGGGAGGACACCTGGGAGTTGAGAAAACGAGAGATAGAATCCTTAAGGGTTTTTACTGGCCTGGGGTTCTTGCTGCAATAACAAACTATTGCTCCACAATGCCCTGACTGCCAGCATGCAGCCCCTTCAAGGCCTTCCGTAGCCCCCTAGTACCTTTTGAAAGAGTAGCTATGGACTTGGTGGGCCCTCTGGTAAAATCCGCTAGAGGGCATCAATATATACTGGTTGTTCTGGACTACGCAACCCGCTATCCAGAGGCAATACCTCTACGTAATACCTCTGCAAAGACCATAGCAAAGGAGCTAATGCTAATGTTTAGCAGGGTGGGTATTCCCAAGGTAATCCTATCAGACCAAGGATCCTCTTATGTCTAGGGTCACAAACGAATTGTGCCAGTGTCTTCAAGTGAAACAAATTAGAACCTCAGTATATCATCCCCAGACTGATGGCTTAGTGGAAAGATTTAATAAAACCCTTAAAAGTATACTACAGAAGGTTCATCCCAAATGTTGCCACAGTTGCTGCCCCATTATCAGACCTCACCAAAGCAAGGTCGACCAGTTACAGTTAAGTGATCTCCAGAGGCAGATCAGGCTAGTAAATCATTGAAAGAAGCTCTCTGTGCCCAACCTGACTTGATAACACCAGACTTTTCTAGAGAGTTCATAGTACAGACAGATGCTTCTGAAGTTGGCTTAGGGGCTGTCTTGTCCCAAGAATACCAGGGTGAGGAACACCCCATTTACTTTTTGAGCAGAAAGCTAAACCCACAAGAAAATAACTATTCAATAGTATAAAAATAATGTTTGGCAATTAAATGGGCTTTAGAGGCTCTTCGGTATTACCTGTTAGGAAGAAAATTCAGGTTAATTACAGACCATGCTCCACTTACTTGGATGTCCCAGAATAAAGAGAAAAACTCAAGGGTGACCAGATGGTTCCTTAGTCTCCAGCCCTTTAATTTCACTGTGGAACACAGGGCAGTTCTGAAACAGGGAAATGCTGGTGGGCTTTCTAAGATACACTCCTTGATGTCCATGGTCGCTCACCCCAGTAGGAATGAGCTGGGGAGGGAGGATGTGTGTGAGGAAAGGTGATGAAGTTGTGGATGGGAGATACATAAGTCCTACATTTGCAAATTATACCTATCCCTACTAAGGGTTAAAGGCCAGGGAAGGTTTTGCAAAGGAAGCCAGGTGCAGATCACCTGGCCTTAATTAACAGAGTGTAAGAAAGGGCAGACTGGATCAGTTCTCCCCTCTCCCCAGCTAAGGCTAAGGCCCCGCTCCCTCCGTCAGCGCTCCCGCACTGCAGACAGGCGGGGCGCTGACAGACACAGACCGCGATATGCGGTCTGTAGGGAGCGGGAGCGGGAGGTGGGCGGGAGTGGGAGGTTTGAGCGGGAGGGGGGGCGTGGCTTGAGCGGAGGGACAAGCAACTCTCCCCCCCCACCCTCCCTCCATGGGCTCGGGCTGGCACTCATACACACACGCAGACACACACACACACACTCAAGCACACACACACACAGACAGAGGCAGGCACTCATGCACTCAGACACACACATACACACACACACAGACAGGCACTCACGCTGCTTTCCCCCCACACTCCTCCCCGCTCCCCGAAGCCTCCCCTCCTCCCGAAGCCTCCCCTCCTCATTGGCTCACAGCCACACCACGTGACGCGTCAACGCTAGGGATCATCATTCTCTTGTATCCCGTAGCGGCTGACACGTCACAGCATGCAGTGAGCTGTGCAGCCAGGGGGGACCGGGACTGGCTTCGGAGGATTCTCCTGCTGGTGAGGAACTCGCGTGTGGCCGCCCGCCCCGCCGAGCGCACCGAGTCCCAGGCCTAAGAGAGCTGGATGCTACAGACAGGCACTGGCCTGCATCTGGTTTGCTTTATGATATTTGTTTTATTGTTTGGTAAGTGGGAAAGCCAACCAAAGATAGCTAGAGAATTGCCGTCTAGTTAATGCTCAGATAGAGCTAGGATTTCTTTTGATTCTTTTGTTCGCCTTGATTTTGTCTGCTGGAGTGACAAAGTAAATAAAGCCTTTAAACTAGAGATGGATGGCTTTGTGACTGGGCTTTACCCTAAAAGACAGTGGGATTTAAGGTTCCAAGACAAGAACCCTTAAGACAAAAAGGGTATTTTGTCACAATATATACATATAAATATATAAATGTGTGTGTGTGTGTGTGTGTGTGTATATATTTCAACTGTGAATATTCCTGTATATTCATTTGCATGTCTTAGACAGGTCTGAAACCCTGTCTTTCACCATTATCGCCCAGCACACAGCACACAGCACTTCCACTGCAGCAAGGGATTCTGGGAAATTACATGCAAATGAGCACACGGTGACACCTTTTGTCTCAAGCTCATATTACACGAGCAACCCTTAAGCCAATGCATGCTGCTTTAAACGCAACTTTTAGGCATAGGCTGGGATGAGATGCAAAGCCAGTAAACCCACTCACACGATACCGTTCTGTGGCTAACAAAATGCTTTTATTTGTGCGAGCTTTCGAGATACACTGATCTCTTCTTCCGGCGGTGTAATTTTCATTTTCAAGACAGACCCTACAGTCTTGAAAATGCAAGGCCAGCAGTACAACCAACTTCACACTGATGATACCCATTAAAGTTGAAACATGTCTGTGAATGGTTTCTCTGGCTTTGCATCTGATTCCTATACGGTAATTTAAAACTGTGTTAACAGCGAGCATTAGCTTATATGGGCTCCATGTAACAATGGTTTTTCAGACAAAAGATGACACATTGTGTGCCGATTCACATTTCATTTCCCAGAATCCCTTGCTGCAGTGGAAGCACTGTATGCTGGGGATAATGGTGAAAGGCAGGGTTGCAGACCTGCCTAAGACATGTGAATGTGCTCACAAGTGATCTTTTTGCTATATGCAATATGGTGGAGGTTTCTTGTTGCCCTTTTCACCCACCATAAAACTTAAAACATACATATACTGTATACAGTACACACACACATATATATACATATATACATATATACATATATATATATATATATATAAATATATATATATATTTCATTCCACACTGCTCACACATATAGTTCACTGAAAGTATAATCATCATTTAGATGATTAAGAACAATAGGCACTCCATCTGGTTGAATCAATAATGTGGGTGCAAATCCTGTATGGTACAAATAGGCAATACAATACCGTTTCAAGACGAATATCAGAGGCAGCACTCCAGGTTGGTGGTCAAAAGAATATTGTATTAACAAGACATCTTATCCAACGTTTCGTCCTCGTGCGGGACCTTTCTCAAGGTGATGTCACATAAGATGTCTTGTTAATACAATATTCTTTTGACCACCTACCTGGAGTGCAGCCTGTGATATTCGTCTTCAAACGGTATCGTATTGCCTATATACTGTAAATATTCCTATCGCTAATGAGATTACTTGAGATACCCCTGTAATAAAAGAAAAAACTATACCCAATAGATTAATCCAAACATTGTAAACAGAAAAGTCCCCTCCCTCCAGCCTAGTAAATGGACCAAATAAAGAGTATCTAATGTATTCAACACACAATCTTTATAATATGTTCTCACGGTAAAATAGTTATACTTACATTTCTTAGTTCTCATAATACTCATAAGTCGATTATCGAGGAGAATGGATCATTATACAGTATATTATATAACATTCTTACAGGAACTAAAATCCAGTATTTCATTCATACCCCTAGGGGGGACACAGTCAAGTTCAAAAATCCATTGTGTTTCCTTTTGGAGTAATTTTTCTCTATCACCACCCCTTCTCAGGGGTAGTTCCCCATCTATGAATTGGAACTTCAATTAACTAACCCCATCTCTTTTGGCACTAAAATGTCTTTCTACAGGGAAGTCTATAATATTACTATCGTACGGTCATAAGTGCATGCTTAATGTTACACTTGTGTTCAGTTAGACGCCTCTTTATTGGTCGTATAATTTTCCCACATTACATCTTATAGTGCCCGTGTGACGAATGTTAACAACAATGTTCGATTCACATGTGTAAAAATCTTTATTTTTATATGGTGTCCCCAATCTGGGGTGCCTAAAAGTATCACCCTTGATAACTAAATTACAGTGAACACAGTTAGGACACGGGAATGTTCAAAAGTTTCTCTTAGAAATGAATGTCTGAATGTCACTGGTTCCTACCCTATCAGCTTTGATAAATTGATCCCTTATATTTTTACCCCTAGTATAATAAAAAAGGGGGTTTTATGAAAAATGTTACATAACATAGGGTCGCTATTAAAAATCTTCCAGTGTCTCAAAATGGATGTTTTGATAAATCTAGAAGCTGTAGTTTATTTAGAGACAAATTGAATTCTGTCTTTCTTCTGATCTTGTTGTGCTCGATTCTTCGGAACCAATAAACTATCCCTAACCAAATGCTCAACCATTCTTAAATGTTGGTTGATAGTCTCATGTTTATGATCTCTTTCTAAGAGATTTTTTTTTTGCCATTGGTTGCAGCCTTATAGAGTAGGGTTTTTATACATTGCCACACAAGAGGTTAGTGTACAAAATAAAGTAAATGGACTCTGTAAAAAATATTTGCACCTGGATTGAAAACTGGTTGAAGGATAAACAACAGAACGTTGTCATAAATGGAATTTTTTCAGTTTGGGCTAAAGTCGTGATTGGGGTACCTCAGGGATCGGTATCGGGACCCCTGCTTTTTAATTTGTTTATTAATGACCTTTAGGTTGGCATAGAGAGCAAAGTCTCCATCTTTGCTGATGAATAAATTGTGTAAGGTAGTAGAATGAGAGCAGGATGTAATTTCTCTCTAGAAGGACTTGGAGAGACTGGAAACTTGGGCAGGTACTGTACATGGCAGATGAGGTTTAATACAGATAAATGTAAGGTTATGCATTTGGGAAGCAAGAATAAACAGGCGACTTACATGTTAAATGGGGGATATATTAGGGAAACCTTGATGGAGAAGGATTTAGGAGTGCTGGTAGAGCGCATTCTTAGCAATAGTGCCAAAAGTCATGCAGTAGCTGTAAAGGCAAACAAGATCTTATCTTGCATTAAACGGGAAATGGATGAAAGGGAAGTAAACATAATAATACCCCTTTATAAAGTGTTAGTAAGACCACACCTTGAATATAAAGTCCAATTTTGGGCGCCACTCCTTAGAAAAGACATTACGGAACTAGAGAGCGCAGAGAAGAGACAGCAAATTAATAATGGAGATGGGGCCATCCCTTAAGGTTGGAGGAAAGGATATTTCACCAGCAACAAAGGAAAGGGTTCTTTACAGTAAGGGCAGTTAAAATGTGGAATTAATTACCCATGGAGACTGTGATGGCAGATACAATAGATTTGTTTAAAAAAAGGTTGGACATCTTTTTAGAAAAGAAAGGTTTACAGGGATATACCAAATAAGTAAACATGGAAATTATGTTGATCCAGGGAGTCATTTGATTGCCAATTCTTGTAGTCAGTAAGGAATTAATTTTACCCCTTATGAGATATCATTGGATGATGTGACTCTGTTTTTTTTTGTTTGTCTTCTTTTGGATCAATATACTGTAAGTACGGATATAGGATAAAGTATCTGTCGTCTAAATTTAGCATAGGTTGAACTTGATGGACACGTCTTTTTTCAACCTCATCTACTAGGTAACTATGTAACTGCTGTACTAAAGGAGGTGCAGTTCACTAGTTGAGACTTTACATGTAAAGTCAATAGAAAGCAAAGAGACAAGTTCAACATCCAGTCATGATCCAAGAATTCAAATAGTAGGGATAACAAGGGATTAGGCCCCATATCTTTAAAACATTCATAAGAGCCAGTAGCACAACCTCAGAAACACTACAATTTACAATTTACAAATAGTGGCAGGAAAGCGTTCCTTCAATTTGTGAAACACGGCCTCCGGAATATGGGTTTTCAGCGTGGGATAAGTGTTCTGTCTGGAAAAGAGCTGGGGTGCTATCAAAATAATAACAGCTGCCTCAGGTCTATCTTTTCATCGCATCATAGCAAAAGTGAGTTTTGGAAAGACTGTTATTACATGCTAGGTATGAATGTCCCCTGTCTCTGATGATACTTTAGGCAGCCAGGGAGTGTTCTCCTGCTGGAAATAGATGTGTGTCACTCCTAATAACAGAGCTCGCAGTTACGTCTGGAACAGAGTGAATGTGAAGCCGTAATGGAGAGGGCTGGAAAGGGACAGAGTGAAAGGAGCACGATCAGACAGCTGGCAGCCAATGTTCTCCTGCAGGAGGCTAAACCCTAATCATGAGCCAATACTTCCAATGAAAAAAAAAAGAAAGAAGTCGTTTTTCTCCCATCTATTTGGGATAGGAGGACAATGTGGGGTCTTATTTTCGACAATCACTAAAAGACATGAAAGATAGGTTGTTGGTTTTTTTTTGTTAAGTTTAAATGGAGGTGTCAATGTAGTACTTATCTAATATAATGTGCTCTTTACTTGTGCCACAATAGAGCAGTGGTGGAAGCACAGAGGCTCTACGGTATGTTTGGCGCCTCTTCCAATAATCTGACATCTCAGGGCACATACAACCACAGGATTACAATGGATCTAACTGTGGAGCTGTTGCCACTAAAATAGAAGTAATCACAGACTGGAAATATGCTATAAACTCAAGCATCACATTACCACAGTGTTAAGGCAGACTGATACAATACTCCCCCCCCCCCCACCCCCCAAGTAACAGGATGTATTTTGTAACTACTATAAAAAGTATCTGTATTACTTATGTTTATTCTGTGTAAAATAAATATGTTTTGCATTTCCCTGGGAACACTGGATTCAAGCATATGTTTATCTGTTTGACTAATGACGGCATCTAAATTACTTTGCATGCAAAGAACGGAGCAGAGCAATTTACCTGTGATTTGGAGTACTGCAATCTTTTCACCAAAAGACGGTGGATAGAGATTTAAAAAAAAACGTCTAAAGCATACGGTATTCTGGAATTGTTAAATGTTTAAATACTTATTAAAAAATACTTCTGTTTTTTTTTTACAAAAAAAAATATCTTAAATCCGGTCCATTTAACCTATTCAATATGCCACAGTCTATGGTCGTTAGTTTATCCTTGGAGGATCTCTTTGTAAACTCACATTAAGATCAAACTATTGGGCTGGGATGCATTGCTTTCCACTGGAGAAATAAAGGCATCAAAAGAAGCCAAAGGAAAACTGCCAGTGAAACTGTAAAGGGAATCAAAACAATATTTGTTATTAGCAGCCAAATAATAAGAAAGCACATACTCAAGTTGAATTCCCTGTACATCACACTAAAACCCATTTATATTTGTAGTGAATATGTCCTTTGCCCAAACGTCTTTTTCTTCAGCATCATCTCGGCTCACGCAGCAGTATGTAAGTAATAAACTCATTCTTGTTATGCAATTTTGCCTTTTGGATTACAATTTTTTTTTTAATGGAGTATTATTATTTAAAAGGAGTTCATGTATTCAGAATTTACACCAATTAGCTGAACACCGCATTATGTAAAGTGAACACAGCAAACAGCGTCCCACCTTATTGGTATTGGCAATAGTGTAAACTAGTTCTTGTTCAAACAAACACAACCACTTTAACTCTATCTGACTTAAGATCCATTTTAAAGCGAATATTTTTTTAACCCCTTAGCTGCCCTTATAACATTTACAAACATTTAAAATGTTGCAAATGCATTGCCCTTGGGCTGTTTAAAAAACGTCATCCTGCTTTCAGCTCTCTCCTTCAGCAGGTAGATCCGAGCCTCACCAGATACATTTATTATTCAGCATACACTTGTGGGCTATTCTGAAAATCAATCCCTAAATATAGGTTGCACATATATTTGCATTACATTGTGTTTGAACACTTATTTTTCACAATATCCCACTTGCTCATATGTATTCATACAAATATGGGGTTAATTTAGGATTAAAGGATACCCCCACATCTGTAAGAATAAAGTGACCCATCTGATTCTCTACTTTTTGGGGGGGAAAAATACGTTGAGTCTGGATGTATCATTAGTTACTGTGATTACATGAGAAAGTAGTGGTGAGACAACATTTGTCTAATGCTACTTTGGGACCCACCACCTTTTCTCATATAAAAGCACCAACTACATAAATGGCAATGTATTGGATGTTATATTTTCTTAAAGTAGACCAAATTACTTTTATTTGGTGGGTTATATGGCCATATTATATACTGCTTTGCAAAGAATAAATAAAAAAAATAAAATATTTTGCATGTTAATGAGATTGATGAAGTCTCATGACTAGATATGCATTTGGCACCAACACCTAATTAAAAAGTGTAGCTTATTCTGTTAAAAAAAAAAAAGTGTATGGTTTAGGATTTAGTTTACCACACCCATCATTGTTTTAAAAATGATATTGCATACAATTCCCATGGCCACATACGAGTAAACTGCACTGGCAGTGAAGGGGTTAAAGGACAAATCCAGCGTGATTTGTACCAGTATCAGAACTGGGTCACATCATAAAACACTTTCCATGCAAATGATAGCGGTGGCTGGAGCCAGTGCTGGAGGAGGCTTTCACTATACAAGTGGATAACAAGATGAGATGCATCAAGCTTCTAAATACCTCTGATGGTTCAAAGCCAAAAATAAGATGAGATGTGGACAGAACTAGGCAGGCCTGTGATAAGCAAAATAACTCGAATGTTCTTGAATGCCATAAATGGTAATATGCTGCAATTATGCTCCCTTTTTAAATGACACAAACATGGAAACACATATTTAAAAAAAAATAAAAAAAGAGATGGGTCTGATCAGTTTACCATCAAGGCACAATTAATATCTGATCAGCAGCAATCCAGATGTTAATAGCAATAACCACTACAGTGAGACCATAAACTTTCACACATGGTAACCCAAGCCTGCAGCGAAGTCTTTCTCCGTTATTGCCTAGCAAACAATACATTCACTGCAGTCAGGGATTCTGGGCAATCACATGCAAATGAGCACACAGTGAGTAACGCTTTACTTCCTATCCATTTGAACATTGACCCCTATGAGTTTACAGTATGCCTGCGTATTGCAGAGCCTTTGATCACAGCCTGGGCTTAAGTGCATAACAAGTAAACTTACTTTCAACCTTTTTGGTCTCATCAGTGCGAGGTGGGTTGCAGACTAAGCAACATGAAGCTGATAAGTGGGTATAGCCAGACATTAAAAAAGTTATGGTGCGTACCTGCTCATTGGCATGTCATTACCCAAAATACCTGGTTGCAGTGGAACCATTGTTTGCTAAGTGCTAATGGGGAAAGAGATGGTTGCGGACCTGTCTGAAACATGCAAATGTACCCACAAGTGGTATTTATATTAGCTGTGCACTGTAAAGTGTAGGGTATGTCCACCCCCCCCCCCCCCTTCTCTGGGAAATTCTACTGCTACCTGGGGTGTCATGGTGCATGCTCCCCCTGGATGTTTTGAGGCATACCTGTTGCGAGCAGGAAATCTTGAGCTGCTGCGTTGTTATAGGGCGAACAGGACAGGCTTTTGGGTTCTGGTTATTGCAGTTCTTCTCATGGTATTCAGCGACTCCAGCTGTAGTGGACTCCAGTGTATTCCGGAGATCAGTTCGCACCACTGCACACGTACTCCACTCTGCCCAGGAACTGACACTCAGGCAGGTGAGAAGTGAACAAGGATCTTATTGTGCATCCTGATATATAGCCACTGCAATTCCTCATACAGTGCTGTAAGGTCTTTAAAGTCCCAGACTTCTTGAGGATGCTTACCTCGGTAGTAGGGGTAATGAGTCTTGATATTCCCCAGTCCTGTGCCTGGGGTGGGGGTGGGCAAGCTCATCCTCGCAATGGGAGGGACTGACAGCCCATGCTCTCACCTTTCTCTCCAGAGCAAAACTAACTTTTGGACACTCCTCTTCCTCAGGAAGCAGGGGCGGGCCCATGGACTGAATCTATCTCTGATAGGCTACACACAGGCCATGAGTCATCACCGCACTCCTGCCCATCAGGAGCCTGCAGGGGGTCAAGTGCCCACAGATTTAACCTGTTACTGCCCTGAACTTACTAGGGGCTTACGTAACAGGGGAAAAGACAGGTAGAATGGACTCACCATGTTACATAAGATAACAATCTATGACAGATAAGGTAGAGAAGGATAGGGCACTAAATGGAATAAAAGGATAATTAGAAACAAGACCAAGCATACATCAGCAGTGTAAAGGGTTTGAATTGTAAAATGAACAAAGAGGCAGGAAAAACATTACAAACAATTATGAAAGTGTGTAAGAAACCCCATATCAGCATTAAGGCTACGGCCCCGCTGTCTGCGCTGCACGTGCGCCTGCCAGGCTGGTGGCGCATGCAGCCGAGTTCCCTGGTCTGCAGTAAGCTGCAGGGGGAAAGACAGGGAGGCGTGACATGGGAGTGATGGGGGCGCGGCCATGATGTCACCCGGCAGGTTCGCCTCATTGGCTGAACCGCCGGTGGCGTGGCCTGTTGCTAGTTCTGATCTCAATTTTCCAGTCTGCTGGAAAAACTGACCGCGCAGCGCGGCGGCCACCCCTTGCAGCGGGCCCGTCCTCATTGAAGGGCGGCTCTTGTCCCCGCAGCGCTCACCACAGTGGGCGATGCAGTAGCCAGCAGAGACCAAGCCGAAGTCCTCTTTTTTTAGTGTCCAAGAGCATTATCATTCATAGTAACCAAATGCTTTAGCGGATTTATTAAATCTTCACCTAATCTTTTTTGTGATAACACGGTTTGTAAACGGTTGCACACAAAGGGAGATTGTTCTTCCAGAGTCTCTCATTGATGCTGTTTGACTAATGATGGCAGCATAATTTATTTAATGAGATTAAGGGGGTGATTCTATATCCTTACAATGCAATCAGTCATTTTGGAGTATATAGAATCAGCCCCCATGAGATATCATTTGTTCTATAACAGATAACATTCTAATTAAGCAGACCCAGAGAAAATTCAATTGGCTTATTTCTATACAAGAAAGTCATACAGTAAGTTTACTAAAGGGGAAATGTAAAATGTGTTAAAAAAAAAAAAAGCCACATGGGCTAATATGTTCACTTTATGGCTATTATAAAAGATCATGTCATAATAGTGCCACATAGCGCTCTTAGGGGAAAAAAAGTTAACCATAGTGATAACTCCAGCCGAGTCCATTGAGTGTCCTTTTCCCATCCAAAATCAGACAGTAGAACTGCCACTTATGTCTGAGAGAGTTATCTGTAGTAGTCTCCTGACACAGCCTCTATGCCTCTGGGCTAAAATGGGATTAGAACAGAAGTGAACTCTTAAATAACTTGTTACTAGAATTGCAGTTCATAAAAAGATCCATTTTGTATTTTCTCATTAAATGACTGCAGTATGCTCAGCTATTTGCTTTGATACATAAGGAGAGATGTATCACCATAAAGAAAGGGCACATAGAAGCCTGTTTTGACTCATTGCCCCATTATCTGCTTGCGTTTGGATCAAATGTAAGAAAGCATTTCTTACTTTTGTTGCAAATGGTCAGCTAGAAAGGTTTACTCACCTCAGACATGGTAGATGTTGTTTTTACAGAAATAAAAAATAAAAAGTGATGCACGGAGACGCAGAGTTTGATACATCTCATTACAATCTGTGCATCATGTAACTCCTCCCGAACCTCTCCTATTGACACTCACGGTGTCAAACTTGGAGCAAAGACTTTGATACATTAACGCAAAGAGATGCAAAATGAAAATGATGACATTTGCGCCAATTTTGCCTCGATACATCCCCCTCATAGTCTACTGCTATCAATAATTTATATAATACAATAACAAATGTAGTAATTAGATGAAAAAGGCCCTTCTTTTTCTCTCTTACATTCAGCAAACAAACAATGCCATTCCCTTGGACAGTTGCTGAAAACCAGATTTTAACTGGAGTAGATTTAATTCTCCTTGATTTATAATCCAACAGTCTGCAGCCTATTCAGGCATATAATCCTAAAAAATAATACATTTAACACCGTCCTACTTCATTATAGCATTATATGGCACAGCTTGATCAAGCATGCAATCATAGTTTATACTGATTGGGACTGGTGAAAGGATGCAGGGAGCACTAAGGCTACGGCCCCGCTGTCTGCGCTGTACGCGCGCCTGCCAGGCTGGCGGCACGTGTAGCCGAGTTCCCCGGTCTGCAGTGAGCTGCAGGGGGAAAGACTGGGGGAAAGGTGTGACGGGCGGCGCGGCCATGATGTCATCGGGCAGATTCGCCCTCATTGGCTGAACCACCGGGGGCGTGGCCTAGTGCTCCATCGCTAGTTCTGTTCACAATTTTCCTGTCTGCAAGAAAAACCCAGCGCGCAGTGCGGGGGCCACCCCTTGCAGCGAGCCCGGCAACCATTGAGGGGCGCTGCAGCAACCAGCGGGGACCAAGCCTAAAGCAGTTCATATGATAGCCAAAGTATAATCCATACAGCTTCCCACCTTAAAAAATAAACAAGCTGTGTAATGGATGAACAATTATATAAATTAGTCCCTTTTAATGGCAGAGCAGCCTATATCATTTTGCCTTGCAATATTTTGAATGCTCCTCCAGCAACAATGGGTGTAGAAGAATCACACATACATCGTGGCTAGACTGTCCTGTTACATGTGTGCACCTACAAATAACCCAGTTACAGTATATCCAACAGAAGAGAATTTCTTCACCACAGTTTTTTTTTTTTTTTTTACTGGTATTTGAGCTATGTCTAAAGGGTTTACATGTTGCAGAGTTCAGGTCCGTGTTTCTAATCATAATTAGGGATCAAAAAAAATGTTTTAGGTCTCATAGAGGCAGCTTTAGTTTGTGAACACGTCGGCTCCAATTCAATAATCTGTGGTCACTTCGTATGGCGGGAAATTTCCATTCAAATGATTGGTACTAAAATCTTCTACAGTCTGGAGATAGCAGCTTCACTGCATATTGAATAAAGACCATGATAATTGTTTTACTTTTTACTGCATTATGCTTATTTTCTGAGGGGAGTAACTAAACAAGAATTTTTGCTTTAATTTAGTGAAGGCCAAAGAAAATGGCACCCCCTTTTTAATTATATAACAGAGACCCTGAGTCCCCCTTACCTCCAAGCGTGCTGATGTATCCGGCGGGTGTCGGGAGTGCTGCGAGGGTAGCATGGGCACAAGTGGGAGCGTGCGCGCACCCCGGCGAGTGTGGGGAGGATGTAGGTGGTGTCGGTATTCCGGAGAGGCAAGCGGATCGCCGGCGGCTCCCGTTTCAGGGCACCGCCACGTTGGAATGGACCGCGCATGTGCAGGACACCCCGCGCAGACGCAGTGGAGCGCAAGCGGCGGCAATTAAGGAACAGGCTCTGCAGAGGGACTACATGTCCCAGCAGCCCCAGGGGCTGCTAGTCACAGGGCCAAGCACAGCCAAAAGCGTAGCTGAATTCTCCTGCTCCCCAAGTGATACGTTTGACGCGCTGAGGAGCACGCCAGTCAGAGCTGGGATGCCATTAGGGTAGGTGGTGTGTGTGCAGGTGTCTGTGGCACCTGCACTAGGCCAGAGACCCCCTGTTAGGCCCCAGCTAGGCCTGACTCCGCTCAGCTTGTGGTTGCTGCTGGGACAGGCCCAGAGATAGGGACACTGCCCCTGTAGCTTCAGTGTGAGGGACACGGGCAGAAGCGGCTGCATCCTTGCCTTAGGTGATGTGGGACCAGATCACCCAGCTGCAATACAGAGACATTATACATGGTGGTACACTCCACGTGGGACCCACCCACCATAGAGGCGGAGGCTACGCGATATCGCTGGATCAGTGGATCCTCATCATCTTCCACCATACCCGGGTGCAGGAGCGCCTGGACAGGTACAACAAGTGCACCAGCCATACACTTTAGTGGGCAGCGCTGTACCACACTTTTGGGCGGGGCTAATTACTCATGGACACCAGAGTGTTTAGGTGCCCGAGGGCCCCTATGTACTTTAGGTATTGCATATCCAGTGTGGGGCACAAAAAGGGTGTTAAAGGGGACGGCCATGTGTGACCAGGTGTTCGTATGTATACGTTCAAGAGATCTGTGTAGTAAAACTGTTACACTTACCAAAGTGTGTTTTATTACATGGGGTTCCTGTACCGGGGTCATTCCACATAGTAGAATACCGTACAGGTGGAGGCGCTACCGATCATCGACTCGGGTACACCCCAGGTTCCCAGCAGTGGAGGCTCAGTCCTCCTGTGAGCCACAGGTATTGCACCCTACACACACCGTAGCCACACATCTCCCGGGGGTGGGGGAAAGGGCGTTACATGTATTACCCAAACCCAGAGGCTTTTATAATTGAGTCTGTTTGCCTATAGTAGCCCTGCTGGTGTTTTCCCTTTTGCTTATTAGTTTTAGCCTCAATGTCCTACAGTGGTTTACTCTCAAAGGAGACATTTACTTTGCATTGCTCTTCTAGCCTCTTTATCAAAGAAATAGTTACAAATAAGGTAGTGAGGGATTAACCCTGTCTGTAATGACCAGGAAACATTCAATACGTTGCTGACCACACCTGCGGAATGAGAAGTTAAATCAGAGCATACGCATTTTCTCTTCTTACCATTTCTAGCATGGGAAGAACTGCACTGATTTTGCAAAAAGCTGTCATTATTGTAACGATTTTGGCAGGTCTATATTAGAAGACAGGAGCTGTCAGAGCTGGATGAGCTATTTGTCACAGGCTCCCACTGCCTCCCAGTGATATGAAGGAATGGAGGAAGGGCCAGGAACGAAAGGCAGCATGGCAAAAGAACAAAGAAGTAAACACGTTAAGAGTAAAGGAGGAGAGAGGTAAAGAGCAAAGTAATAGAGAGAATATGGAGCCATTTTATCATTTACTCATTGAAAACAATACAGTAAATGGGAAGATTCCCACATAGTACCAAATTGAACTATTAACAATGATATGTTTAACAGATTAAGCAGGAATTCCTTAACTTCCATTACAGATTAACACACAAACACACCGTAACACACTGTAACACACTGTAACACACTGTAACACACTGTAACACACTGTAATCCTGGGTTAATGGTTATTTCAATCAATGGCATTTTACGCAGGATCGCATTGTGTCACGTCATACCGGATATTATACAATCTCCCCCAAAAAGAGTTGGCTTGATGTACTTTTTAAAGTATTTTTAAATACACTTTATATATTTTACAATGTGTTCTCAGAATGTTGGTAAATAAATTATAAACCCTGTATTTACCACCTAAATGAAAATGTGACCAGATGTATTCACACACTCCTATTTGTTATTGTGACAAGCTGGGTAATGGACCCAAATAAGGAGAGTTAATGCAAAGGTAAGGACAGGAAAACTCAACCTAACTTCCAGATTACAATTTTTACAGATAATTAATACAATATGTAATGTACTGCTCAGCCTCAATTCTCTACACAAATATATATATATATATATATATATATATATATATATATATATATATATATATATATATACACACATATATATATATACATATATATAAGTACACACACACATATATATATATATATATATATATGTAACAGTGTTTCCCCCCCCCCCCCCCAATCTCATATTGGCCCCTTACGTGAGGAAACTGCCCCATGTTACATGTACTATAGTGTGGTGCACCTGCTGGCTTACAGGACTCCTTAGTCTTCCACGGTGATATGGGGAAATACATCAGGACTGGCTCGTGAGGTAATGCTGAGAACTACTCACTTCTGGTACAGCGCCTCCATCTCTTCCAGGTCCCTACGACAGCAGGGAGGAGTCTCTGAAAGAGAACCTCTGGGTGCAGCTTCCCCCTGAATGACTCCACTCTCAGGCAAGAAGGTTCTTTCAAATTGGACATTCTTTATTGTCATCTTGACTGGCAGACTGCCCATCATTGCGGCCGGTCTCTAGCCGCACATCATAAAGGTTGCCCACCTCAAGGAAGTCCCTGGACACCACTCCTAGTCAGGGCCCTAGAAGCTGTCCGTGCTCTTCCCTTACTCTCTAATAGAGTAAGGGGAATAGTCTGCCCACCTCTCCCCTAAGGGAGGGCCACAATCCTTGCCAGAGCCCTGGCACTGTGTTGGGTCAGACAGGCTCATTCAAGTGGGATGAGACACTCACACACAACACTTCCACTTCCACACTAAATTCAGGAAGTGATGCATACTATATAGCTCTAGTAGGCACCACCCCTGTGTCACTGTTATTGGACACAGAGCATGATGTCACTTCCTTCACTACACAATACACATCACAGGGGATGAGGGCAAACCTCATGATTACTCCTGGCAACCTGCCCTTTTAACAGGGATTATTGCACAGGAGGAGAGAGGCATGTAACCCCAAAATTACACAGGGCTACATATATATATATATATATATACACAGCACAGATAACATTCCAAGAGACACTGTTTTTAAGTTTACCTTTTGCTTCATTCATTGTAACATCGCCGGAAGAAGAGATCAGTGTATCTCGAAAGCTCGCACAAATAAAAGCATTTCGTTAGCCACAGAACGGTATTATCTATTTATTTTTTTATTTTTTTGATTATTTTATATATATATATATATATATATATATATATATATATATATATATATATATATATATATATATATATAGCAAGGGGTAGTCCAAAAAAGGTGTATTCAAAACATACTGTTACACAAATGCCAACATTTCGGTCCCACAGGGAGACCTTCCTCAGGGCCACATGGCATTTGTGTAACAGTATGTTTTGAATACACCTTTTTTGGACTACCCCTTGCTGTATGCTGTCTCCTTTATTAGTTCACGGACTGGTAACTATGCTGTTTATCTCTATGGGACTAGCATCTGCCTATGCTTTGTATTAGTGTGCTGACTGGCTCTATCTATTATATATATATATATATATATATATATATATATATATATATATATATATATATATATATACACATACACATATATATATATATATATATATATATATATATATATATATATATATTTACACATACACATACACACACACACACCTTTTTGACCCCCTGCCGGGATCGATTCAGCAATTATACATTACCCATATATAATATATATATATATATATTATCGCAGAGACAGTCAGCACTCTGGTGTAAAATATGAAGCAGATGCTAGTCCCATAGGAGAACACACAGCATAGTTACCAGTCCAAGAACCAGTGAAAGAGACAGCATACAGCAAGGAGTAATCCAAAAGGTAATTGTATTAAAAAAAAAAAACAGTCACACGAAAGCCAACGTTTCGGTGCCACAGGGAGACCTTCCTCAGGGCTGTGTAAACACCAAGTGTGAGTGACCAACATATATACCCCCACCCAGAGTGCACCACAAACAAAATACACCAATCACCATCACCCATCAGTATCAAGATGCATCTCACCTGTCTGTCCCATACCCCTAACCAATACCTGTACTGGAGTCATTTGAAGACACCTTACAGCCCCATTCAGGTGAATGGACCAAAAAGGACCATACTTAGTGTGCCGGTGGGGGTAGCCAGTCTTCATAATAAAGGTGAAGCCTGACTGGTTACCCCTGAAAACCGTGGATCCCTGGCAGCTAAGTAGCACCGTAAGCCAGGTACAATGTAATACATATCGAAAACCTGACCTGTTTGGTGTTTTACATACAGTATTCCCTTTTCCCAATAAACATTGATGGGAGTTTTAAGTGGGATATTTGGGTCAAAATGTGTTTATCTTGTTTGTACGAGTTCGGGGGGCAGTTACCGTTAGTCCCTTAATTCTCCACAACGTGCAGGACTGATTTGCAGGTTCGCAAGGTGAATTACACCGGGGCTACACAGTGTCCACCAGAATTCTGGTTTTCGAGCCCAAATATCCCAGACGCATTTCCCACACATATATAAGGTTCCCTAAGAAGTATGAGTTTATTAAAATAGTGTTTTAATGTTTTATACTGTATGTATTAATGTATATAGTCAGTCCAGGCATTTACATAGGTGCCGGGATGTCTGCATAGACATCGGAGTTCAAAGGAGAGAAAGGATGTCCAGAGGTGAGAAAACCGTTTGGTGAGCAGGGAAGGGTGAAGTACCAGTTCCAGAGAACAAAGGGCACCCCACTGGGGCACCTTTTGAACTGTCAGACCTGGTGGAGCCTGCCCAGCGGCTGGCAATGGGTTGGCTGGGGGAAGATGCTGCTGGTAGGCGCGTTTCCCATTGGCTGATTCATATTTCCCACTCGCTCGGCTTTTCGAGCCGGCTTGGCACGCCCCCTCCTCTGACGTCAGCAGCCAGACGAGCCCACAATCTGATTGGCTGGTGGGGGAAATTCCCACGCTCCGATTGGTCACTGCTCCGACTTTCATGTTTGAGATAGCTCAGTGGAGTGTATGTAAGGAGACGGCCCAATCATAGAACCAGACCATTAGTGGCTTGAGTCGGTTGATGCAAAGGCGGGCTTTCGAAAGATGCTCTGTTGCGAATCGCAGAGCAATCAGCTTCATTTTTGGAGCGAGGAAAGTCTGCCCATCTGAGGCTAAGTCAGACGCGAGGACCAAGTTCTCAGAATAGACCATAGTAGTCGTGGTTGGGTATTCTACCTGAACAGAGTACCAGGAAGCTCGGGATTAGTTCCCGGTCAAGGTAAGCCTTGCGAAGCAGGCGCCCTGCACCTATTTGAGTCTAGTTTTCACCGCCAGACTCCCAGTAAGTGTGTATTTCATCTGTATTTTGTATATTCATTGTGTGTACACGGGTTTACCCAAATAAACTACATTTTATTCCACTACTTTGTTTTGCCCAGTGAATCGATCCCAGAAAGGTAAAAAGTGTTAAAAGTTCTGGTCTCCAGTGACACTTAGTATTATTAAACCGTGTTATGGCACAGGAAATGTTATAGGTGCGAATACATCTTACAACCTATTCACTTGAATGGGCAGTAAAATGCTATATTTACTAAGGACTAGCAATGCTTAGTAAATACGGCCCATAATGCTTAAAAAACACCAAAGATAATAAAGAGCTTGCTCTGCGTATGCTTTTCAGAACACATTGATATATAGCTCACACAAACACAGGGTTGTGATCATTCTTGCAAACAACCTGTACTCCCCTCTCCACTGGGCTGCAAAAGAGCAGCCTAATTAATCCCATTATGGAGAGATATTTTTAACCCCTTTCTGAGGTCACAGAGCTTGCTGGCTGCTTTGTATGCTGTGTTGTTATTCTGCTGGCTGCACTTTTCAATGTTGGAACAATACTTCAGCCTCTGACATGATCAAAAGCATAATTTTTGCAGATATACTGTAGGAAGCCTGAGACATGCAAACCTTCACAGGTACAGCCACAGTGCTGACCCCATAAATCAGGAGAGGCCAACACCAGTTCTCATGGGCCACCAACAGGTCAAGTTTTAATGACTGAGCCACCTGTGCTAAAGCAGGGATATCCTTAAAACCTGACCTGTTGGTGGCCCTTGAGGACTGGAGTTGTCCACTCTTGCCATAAATGGTGGACGAAGCAGGGATTTTCCAGGCACCCTATGAATTAGTTCTTCCATTGTTTCAAACTGTGGAAAGAACTTTTTGTGTAGTCCGTGATTTTATCTTGAACCCTGTGAGTGCCGGAAGGCCTGCATCCACAGCCCTTGTACTACATCATTGTGATTACGTGACCAGTCCTTGTGAGCGATCATGTGATTGCAGCGTCATTGATAACAGAACAGAGAATTATATAGTCCTCTTCCGTTCGTCAGCCACCCAGAGTTCCACAGGAGCACAGTACGTGATCGCCTTCAGAAAACGAGCAAATAGAATATGATGTTGCTACTATATCATAGGGCCCTTGGAGCAGTCTGGGACACTTGGTTGCGCCATTCCGCTGTGACCAAATGACAGACGGTGCTTCACCGTGACTCACCCCGCCCGTGGAACATTCCGCTGCTGGCTCCTTCACTGCAAAGGTAAGTGCCTAAGCCCCCTACCCATGCCCTTATCCTATAAACCCCTACCCTAAACCCTTAGGCTGCCGACATGGTCAGCGCTTAGGTGCTGACCCGCGCTGATGCTCGGCAGTGAGGCCCTGCAGCTGCAATGAGAGTGGCTTTAGCAGGGGCTCGCGCACGATTCCGCAGGCATGCGGAAGCGTACTGACTTTCACCCGACAGTCGGATTTTAGTTTGAGCGCTGAGTCCGCTCACGTGACTCCAAAGCAGCCAATGAGGAAGAGGTGAGTGGAGCAGGGGCAGAGATGTGGACGGGGGAGACTGCCTGGCAGCGGGTTGAGTTGTTGCTCGCGGGGGGGGGGGAGGTCCCAAGGTGACAGGGGAGAGACTGGCTGCCAGTGGGGTGGGTTGATGCTCCACGGGGTTGATGCCCCGCCTCCCGCCCGCCTCCGAAGCGCCTCAGCACGAGAGGCAGGAGTATGGACACGGCCTTACTCTAAAACCCCTTACCTTACTCTAGAATTCCCTACCCTGACTGATAAAACCCCTTACATTAATCCCGTACCCTAATCGCTACAACCTTCAATGAACCCCTTACTATAAGCACTAAAACCCCTTAAATTAACCCCCTACCCTGAACAGTAATACAACTTTCCTTAGAAACGGCCGGTGGCGGGGATTCCAGCGGCAGAGGAGTTCGCAAATGGCCACGACCAAATGTGCCATTCTGCCCTGGGGTGCCAGATTTAGATCATATGTTAGCTACATCATGAGGAACCCAAAGGGATAATATCCACCTCGGAGTCACTGATTACCTACACTTTATTTACATTAGATGATTCAAGGTGGTGGTTTCCTTAGTCCCAATACAAAATGGGATTGTCTGACAATGTGTGTGTGTTAGGAAGCTTGTACTGATATAACATGCTGGGGTAACAAGAATTTGGGGGGGGGGGGGCATTTTTCATCAAAACATTTTCACAGCAGGAAAAAAAACAGCAAAATCTAATTTTTGAAATACCGAGGCTAATAAACACTGTAGAGTATATTACGTATATTATACATATACTATATACACAGTATATTATTACGTCTGTTACAATGTATCAACTTTTTTCACGTGAATGGAAGTGGATGCATTATTAACTGTGCGTTACCCCGCTATCTACTGGTTGGTAATAGTTATAACCGTTATAATAAACCTTACTGCCCATTTTAGGCGTGTGAAATGCAGTATCCCAGCACACTGTACATCTCTTAAACAATCCAGTACCAGAGGTAACAGACTCAATAAGTCAATATCCATCTGTCCAAGTGATCTATTATCTGCTGCACCACTATATGTCTACATTAATTTACCTCTATTCACACCCTCTTTCTACTGCTTCCTGCTGCTTGGTATCTCTCCTAATCCTGAACCCAGACATAAATACACCTGCTCTCACCCACGCCTCCCTGCCACCCGCTCTCACCCACGCCTCCCTGCCACCTTTTACACTGCAAATGGTGTTAACCTTCTGATTTAATCCTGACTAACCTTAAAACTTGCCCCACAAATCAAGCATCCCAATTACCTCTGGCTATTGTCCCACACCCACAGTCACTCCTACCACCCATTGTGAGCAAGCACTGCCATCTACAGCACTTATTCCCTCACCTGATGTCTCTGTAACTTTCCCATTATACCACTTAGATTTTAAGCTCTTCGGGGCAGGGATTTCCTTTCCTATTGTCTGATTTTGTTACGGTTAAAGTATTATTATAATTCCCTGTACTGTATTCTTTGTGAGGCGCTGAGTACACTTTTGGCGCTATATAATTAAAGACATACAATACAGGAAAAATTACATTGAGCATTACCTCTCGTTTTCAAGTACAGTATGTCTTGTGTGATGGAGGCTGGAGGAGTATATCAGTGGTAATGTCACTGCCTTTGAAGTGGGTGAACACATTTTGAATTCCACTGTCAGCTCTCCTTGTGACCTTGGACAAGTCACTCAAACTACCTGTGCCTCAGGCAACACATTTAGATTGTAAGCTCTATGGGGCAAGGACTCATTGTTCAATGTACAGAGCTGCATATACTGTCAGCGCTATATTAGGAAGTTAGTATTATACGTGTACAATATAAAGAAATACAGAGAAATATATTGCAAGAGGTCTCTAGGAAACCGAGAGATTTCACTGCAGGACTCTGCATGCTTCAGATCGGTGGAAGATTAAATACTTTCCCGTTAATTAGAGCTGTGGAAATATCAATGAGCATATGGTCATCTCCACCTCCTCTTATCCTGCAGTCTGGGGGCCCAAGCTAACACTGACAGCCCCGTCGGCTAACAGATAAAGTCTGTGTGAAATGTCAAGTGGAAAAAACATGTTGTTAGTTTGTGCATGACAAATATGGAATATTGGGGGGGGGGTTAGATATGCATACCTATCTGTGATCCTTATACTGTATGTACTCTACAGTATATTGTGTATATGAGTGCTTGGAGTTACATGAGTATTGTGTTGTGGTACATATGAACTGTGTACATCATGTATAAGTGAGAGCATCTGCATTGTGTAAATGTTTATATTGTGTGTGTATTTGGGTATGTTTGTGCACTGGTACTGTATGCTGTAGTGTTGCTGGCCTTTTCGCAAGCATTTATATTATGTTGCTACGCACGTGAAAATGTATGTTAAATGTATTTAAATGTCCGCTTGCCTATTATTGTGGGAACGGACAGAAACAGAATTCCTGTACTTTTTTTGTTTTTTTAGAGAATAGTGACTGGGAGGGGTTCTGTGCCTTCTCTGCCACATTTCCTTTACTTAAAGCATAAAGCTGGAATATTCATTGCAAATTAATTCCAAACCAAAAACATCACTGTCTACGTAAATTGGATTTTCAAAATGAAAGCACTCAGGCATTTAGCATCTTAACAGCATGACAACCAATTTTAATGATTGCTGATTTAGCATATGTTCAGTAGGTTTTTCAATTTATCCTCAAAAGCTTAATTACAAAATGCTTATGATTGAAGGATCATTCCTACATGGTGCAGTGCTGTGAGTTTTAAGACTTTTGTCAGGAAATGAGCACTAAATGACACATTTAAGACAATGAAACCTCTTAAAGATGTAACAAACATACAAATGTGTAATGGGTAGTTGCAGCTGTGTAAACTGCGGTAAAAGAAGACAAAATAACCAAAGATCATGGAGGGGCAGAAACTGAACCAATTATTGGATGTTTATGTGTCCGTGCTTCTTTTTTTTCTATTTGAACTAGAGATGACTCTACACAGTCACAGCTTGTAAAGTCACTTGATTACACGTACAGATGTAGCAGATGTTTTACACCCATTAATGCGATGCATTAACACTACCACAATATTTACTGCAAGAAAACAACAGTAATCCTTCCATTATCTCCTTATTGCCCGCAATATTTTCTGTGTTAATGGTGGTACTAATGCCTGCTACACCTGTACATATCCTAACATCACAGAGTAAAACCCAAGCCTTCCCCCACCCACATCCCAATGCACACACTTTCATTTCATCCCTCGGTTTCAGCATTGCAAGAATCACACTGCCAATGCTGGCAGCACTTCTGTGATCCTCTCGGGCTTCTTTACACGCTGTGTTACACACATCATTCCTGAGCCTTTCCCAGCAATGTGTCTTGAGCGCAGGCACTCAGGCAGAAAGATGGAGAGCTGTAAAAAAATAGTATAAATGAAAATCCAAATCTGTTTTCTTTAACATGTGAAGTCCACACAAACGCTGTAGCTTGGACTGAAGCAGATATTAACCTGTGTTCCTAAGCATGTCTCACCTATTAGATAAATATTACCTCCCTCTCTCTCTCATATAAGTAAGAGATTGCTGTATTCAAATGAATGGGACTCAAATCTTCTCCAGAGAAGTAGCCTTACAGGATCTTAAACAGGGGCCCAGGAAGAAAATAAGTGAGTAGGCATAGGATGCTTGATTTCTGAAGGTCTGCTTAGTAAGCTACACATGTAAATGCCCATATGATCATAACTGGTAATTTCCGCACTGAGAACTCTATGTGCCAGATTGATTGAACAGATGAAATCAACTGACCATGCGCATGCAATGCAATGGACTGACGTTTTTAACAAGCCTAAACCCACCTAAATATATGTGCAGTGGCTACTTTGAATGCACTGTTGCCTCCATGATGCAGTCTTACAATATTAACCCCTTCTGTGCCAGCAAAATATTGCAGAGTAATACATTGCTCCTCCTTTTGTCTCTGAAGGGGTTAAAGGACATAATATATTCAAATAAACTGAAATGCATTTAGACAACAAGGTATTGAGGAAATAAGGGTTTACATGGATATTTACTATACCGAGCATCAGTATAACCATTACACAGTTTTTTACTGGCAACATTTGCATCCATATTTTCTGTCTTTGGAATTATAATTTATATGGATTGTTAGGGAATATTTGCTAGCATAATCAATGCCTCAAAGTGTTATATGGGTAAGTTATAGCAATTAATTACTTTTTTATGTCAATTTCACAAGGAAGCATTTACTAATATAATTCAAACACTACATCAGCAGTGCGCAAAGTGGGGCGGGGGGTGCAAGATTGTCTGGGGGGGGGGGTGCGGTGTTACAGAGGCCCCGCGCTTCCCTGAAGGCATTTAAAATAAATGCCGGGGATCGCGTGAGGCCTCTGTAACTGGTTTACAGTACTTACCTTGATTCCAACTACGCGTCTCCATGGCAACCGGCGTTGGGGTCATGTGACATCCCACGACCCGCATGTCATTTGACGCCGGGGCCTGGGGGGGAGGAGGGGGGGTGCATGAAGAAAAGTTTGTGCACCTCTGCACTACATAATCATCACAGCATGACATGTGTACATGAGCTTCCAAGGTCATATAAGTGTCTCTTTCAGATATCTCACTCCTCGAGATATGTGGGCTTAGAAGTAAAATGTAACTATAAATATATATATGAATACCTGAAAGGAATATACTTCATTGTATTGGGGGTAACACAATTTACCCTTTGGTTGCTACAGCAACCATTTAGAAAGTTATATCTATTTCCTCTTTTGAAACAGGCTGACACCTAACTTTTTGAGCTTTGCCCTTTGGCAACAAAGTACAAACAGATCTGTTGCTGTGACAGCTGTAACAATAATGTGTTACACTGGTAATATAATGTGACTGTACATATCAGCATTTGACAAAGTGCAGCACAAAGTTAGAAGGCGGCCATTTTGTTAGGCACAAACAGGATCTTTACAGGTAGCAATGTAGAATTTTACATGGCCAGACACTTTACATATAAAAATGAGAAATAAACAAATAAAGGGTGGGAATGTAGTATTGCTGCTTTAAAATACATAATGTTGCTGAGAAACATAAACATCGACACATTTGTTTATCTCCCCACGATTTTTATTGCGTTACTCTGAGACTTTAAGCCATTTCAGAGATGTTAGCAAAAATACTTCTCACAACAAATAAGAAAACAGACTTTTGTATGTAGTACACGTATGGGTGAATACTTTATTTGACAAGCTCTTTAAATATCGTACAGTATAATACTCCTAAGTCAATAATGAACTGAAGGAGTTAGTCAACCTTCAGAAAACCCCTTCCTCAGTATCACATTCGGCAATTTTTATCCCCTTCAATAGTGAAAGGGCACAGGGATTCTACCTGTATTTTAAAGTGGGAGAAATGTCAAAATCCTGTTTCAATACGCACAGAAAGATTATGACAGGAGATAAAGAGAAAGATAAAATAGAACCACAGCAGGAACCATAACAATGAAATGAATTAAGATGGGTAGTCGTTAAATTGTTTTATGATTGGACATTGTAGTTTGTGAGGCATTAGCATTTAGCAGGATGCATTTATAGATGTGTAAGAGGCCTTGTTCTCCCAGCAATATCTGATTGTGCCCTTGATTAGTGTCAGGAGAGAAAAGAGAGAGGGTTTAGGAATTGGTATAATAAAAGAATACAATTGGAAGCCAGAGAAGTGTATAGTTAGAGTTGCACCCATAGGGTGAGGAATAGGTAGGCAGAGATAAAGTTTAAGTGTAGAGTAGTAGAAGAGCATGATTTATTATAGGCCCCTCACAATAAACAGTCATCCAAATGTAGATTAACGATAATGGGAGTTAATACAATAGGAGTGCTCCACAGTCAGCAACATAAATAAGGATGGAAAAGATGCTATTCATTCGTATTGCCATAAGACACCCATGATTCTTGTATATCACAACATTACCCAAGAATTGTCCATTATGAATCTTCAAGCCTCTTAGAATTAATTGACTGGTCTAAAACAGTGACTTTACCACCAAATTGTGTTCTACAGACCTGGGTTCAAGACCAGGTCTTGGGCAAGTCAATTTATCTTCCTTTGTCTCAGGTAATACAATTTAGAATACCAGCTCTTTGGTCTAGGGATTTATTGTGCTTATTTCTATCTTGAGGATTGATTCAAATACATGTAGCAATATAAAAAAAACAGTAAGTAATTCAATATGTTATATTAAAGTTAGGAAACCCATTTGATACCCCCTTTTGCTTTACAAATCCAATGTCAGGGTATCCTAGACATCCTGCTCCCAGCCATATTTCCTTTCTCTTTCCACCATGTGTACTGCTGGTTTCTGTCTGCTCTGGGGTTCCTCTGTCTATCTGTCTCCTCTTGTTGCTTCTGACCTCTGTCCTTATAGTTTCCTGTTCCTCCCTTGCCTTTGTTTTATGTGCAGACTCCCTCTGCCCTGATCCGTTCCTGCTTGTTCCTGTTCACATTAAAGGCCCTTGCTATTGAACTAGATTGCCCTAGTCTGTTTCCTGCTAGCAAGTCCCAGTCTTGTTCCTGCTCCCTAATCTCAGTTCCTGCTCCCCTGCTCTGCTCCTGCCTTCCTGTTGCCGACCCTGCCTGTAAGCACGACGATTCTGCTTGCTGCCTACCACCGAACCCTGCTTGTGATGCCAACAATCCTTGCCTGCTCCCCGCTGTTCCAGCCACCGAGGTCCTACCCACTCCAGGAGTCTCCCCTTGACATCCAGAAGGATGTGTAATACCTTCCAGGAACCTTCAGCAAAAAAGGGGTTAATGGGAGACATCAATAACTATTGAACATGAACAGTTCTCCAACTTTGATTCAGAATCCTGGAAATAAATGATGAATTTCCATATAGCTGACGTGTTTTAGATACGTTGTT
Organism: Ascaphus truei; assembly: GCF_040206685.1. Lineage (NCBI taxonomy): Eukaryota > Metazoa > Chordata > Amphibia > Anura > Ascaphidae > Ascaphus > Ascaphus truei. Next base: position 51,727,339 of record NC_134488.1, on the reverse strand, counting down.
GAGTATGTTGGACAGGCTTCAAGAAGATAAATCACTGCTGTTCTGAACATCATACTCACTGGAGTTTTATATAACAGCTTCCAGATAATGCAGGCCATCCAATTTGACTGAAGGCAATTCTGTTTCCTTGTTAATTCTCACAGAGGAGACCTGTAAATGGTAAAAGCTAAGAAAGCTTCCAGTTGGAAGTTAAGTACATTTCTATTCTTACAGCTTGTACACAGCAAGAGTCTAAAGATCATGTATCACCCCACATGTTGCATATAAAAAACCTAAATAGAGATTACTGTATGTGGCTCAACTCATTAATGATTTGTCCCATTTTAGTGATTTTGTCCCAGTCTGTAAACAGCAAGTCAAAAAAAGAGTAAGTCATATTACACTGTTTGTAAGAAGCAAAGCTAAATACAGAGTGAGTCACATACTGTATCACAGCTTTTGTGGCCAAAGTTAAAATAGAAATACTCGCATCTTACAGCTTGCACAAAGCAGCGGTGGAACATTAATCACGCTATATCTGTAGGTAGCAAAAAAAGTGAGTCACATTTCCAACGTTGTAAGTAGAATGTCAAGAGTGCCTCTCGTCACGAAGTGGGTACATATGTGGAAACATTGGTTTCACCGGCTCACCCCAGCAACGCGGTGCTGAGGTGAGCATACACAGGTGTGGCCATGAAGGTGTGGGTTCTTTAACGTGGTGCCACTGGAGCATTTCCCTCTATAGAAAACAAGGCAGTGACTTCTGAGGCAGTTGCGGCGGAGTAAGGAAAATAGTGGGTGGTCAGAAAAAATTACAAATTGAACTCTGGGAAGGATAGTGCACATTTCCTAGCTTCCAAAGATCCTTGTGCTTAAAAGGGCAAGCCACGTCATAGTTTTTTTTTTTTTTTTTATAATGGAGAAATGTTCCATAAAGATCAAATGGCATTATACAACTTGTATAGCATAGGGTAAAACTCCTTATTTATAAAAAAAAAAAAAAAAAGTTTTACCAGGGAGAAATACATTGAGAGTTACCTCTCATTTTCAAGTATGTCCTGGGCACAGAGTTATAACAATACATGGTTACATTAAAAGAACAGAGGTTATACAGTCATTCACAGACAGTTCATGGACATTATATAGTAGCTTGTACAGAAGAAGACTGAGTCAAGTCTCACATCTCAAAAGTAGCGCTTAACAGAGATAGTCATGCCTCACAGCTTACATGGAGCAAACCAAAACAGTTAGCGAGTCACATTTCACAGCTCATATGGAGAAAGTCATGTCATACATCTTGCACAGAGCAAGGCCTGATTGAGATAAAGTCATGTCTCCTAAGTTGCATAGAACATAGCCAGATAAAGCTATTGATGTTTTGTATGTGAACCTGTATGGAGTCCATTGAGACTGCTTTATCTTAGAATGTGTACCGAGCATGCATGGCATGAGAATGAGGAGCCGCTCATCTAACATAGAACAATGACAAGAAATCAAAACAAATTTTAAAGGCTGTATAGTGCAGGTGCATCACCTTAACGTATATACTGTATGAAGTTATACTACATGTATGTGATAGAGATACAGCTCTGTTTTCATCACAGAGTGACACGGAGGATCGTGTAGAGTGAGGGACTCATCTCAAAACTTGTATGGAGCACTGAAGTATTTTGCAGCTTGCTTGGTGAAGTAAGAGCATGACAATTTGCAGTGCTCAGGAGAACATATAATACTGAGTGTAGCGGGGTACACTCTGGCTACTATTCTACCAATAGACTGTCAGTAAACCCTGGTATTTACAGGCTTGCCAGTAGTTGGTATGGGGTTTTCCCCTTCACCTTTTGGTACTGCACTTGAGTGACAGCAGGGGGTGATACATCCTGTTGTAGCTGAGACAACGGGGTGCCCGCCTTCTGGCTGTAGTTAAGGGCAGGACCACCTAAATTTGGAGGTTGTTCCTTACCTCTGAAGAAGGCAGGTCACATGTCGGGGAGCCTGAGATTGGGGCCTACCAATGTGCTCTTCCCTGCGGGAGGAGTGAGTATGATTATAACTCTGCCTCTGCTTGGGAGGTGGGGAAGAGTTAAGACGGCTGCGGGTGCCCTTGGTCTGTAGTGACGGTCCAGGGTCCATCTCCAGTGATAGCTGATCTAAAGAGACTGTATCCGGCAGAAGACTGCTGAGTAGCTGTTGTGTTACTGCAAAGTGTGTAGCAATAAACCGTTCCTGTTTGCAATATACCTCCGGTCTGGTGTGTGATCTAACTGGGGGAGAGGTACAAGTTCTACCGTGGGAGATCATCTCCATTTCCCTGGAGCCTACGGCAGATGGAGGCGCTGCTCTGCTAAGTATTATACGGGGTATGAACCCCAGAACCCTGTTCCTGTGTCCCAAAGTCATCGCAGCTGGCTCAGCCCTCTTGTTGCCAGCAGGTATGCACCACACACACCCTGTAATGGCCCCTTTCTGCAATCGGGGAAAGGGGGGGAGAAACACCGTTACACGGAGTATCAAAGTACAGTACTTGGAGTAAAACAAGAGAGGCAGTGCATCTGCTGCGTCTCATAAACAATACCAAGCTGTGCAAAACGAACAGAATAACTACTGCACACCGTGACAGAACGATATAGAAAATATAATAAACTCTATAGAGAAATTAAAATAATAACTGTTTTTGCTACAAAGAAAGTTAAAGCAGAGAAATATGGGGTTCTTATGGTACTGTATAATCGGATAGTAGTGCGGTTTATAGTCAAAGAGGGGTGGGGGAGATACCCGTGCTATATCAGATCATCTATTCTATTGATCTAGTTCTAGATCCATAAAGCTCTAACAGACTATTTCATTGTGACATTTACAGGGCTCTTTAACACTGTAAAACTAATTTTTGTTAATTTCTGTTTCTATTAGAAATCTTTACAAGCCTAATGTAATACATTTAGATTGTGAGACAGATGCAGAACGCAAAACTTTTGGCACAAAATACTCCATCAAAAGTCGCTGTAAATGAAATACACTCCCCCTGAGGGATAAGTCTCCAGTTTAATTTAATTTGATATTTCAAATTAAATTAATTCAAATGGTTATGCTGTTCCTAGGAAAAAGAGTCTCGGTTTATTATGACCTGCCACCAAATTGTTTAGCAGTTGTGATATACTGTATTTTATACTGCTAACTAAGACAGATGTATGGAGATGAAGGAAGGGTATTTTTTTTTATGTGCATATTGATAGTTTAAAAGGGTGCAGTGGAAAAAAATAGTCCCGCAGGCATAACATAGTGATATTAAACATTTTAACTTATTCAATACATGAATTGAACTAATTGCAGAAAATGGAAGTGTTGCCACACAAAACAGAGAGAAAATGCTAGAATACTTTATAATAACAATACAGGCATACCCCGCATTAACGTACGCAATGGGACCGGAGCATGTATGTAACACATGCATATCCCGCATTAACGTACGCAATGGGACCGGAGCATGTATGTAAAGCGAAAATGTACTTAAAGTGAAGCACTACCTTTTTTCCACATATCGATGCATGTACTGTACTGTACTCGTCATACACAGACATAACTGATGTATATAACGCATTTCTAACAGGCTCTATAGTCTCTCTGCTTGCGCACATCTTCGGTACAGGTAGGGAGCCGATATTGCTGTTCAGGACGTGCTGACAGGCGCATGCGCGAGCTGCCGTTTGCCTTCAGAGCGATGTGTCCTTACTCACGAGTGTACTTAAAGTGAGTGTCCTTAAACTGGAGTATGCCTGTATATAGTACCTATGTGTAAAAAGAGCACACTCTTTATAAGAACATATACTGTAGTTATTGTTCTATGATTTTCAAATAATGTATTAAGGGCCATATTTAAGTGGACATTAATTGTAAGACACCCTAGGCCCATTTACTTCAATGAGGCTGTAATTTGCCTTCAAGCTTAGAACCACCTATTAAATATGGAGTATAAGTATAAGAGTATAAGAATCTGAGATTTTTTTTTTTCCAATTTTTATTAATCGTTTTGCAGGGTTATTGGGGGGGGGGGGAGGATACACAAATAAGGAAAGCGGTACATTGATACATGTAATTCGGTAAAATCACAGGGTGGGAGGCAGGGTACAGCATTTGTACATATACAATATATTGTACATCAGTTTTAACATAGTACTGTATACATCATAGCGTCCATAGAATTTTAATCTAAGTATATGCCAGCATGTCGGAATCAAGGGGCCCATGTTACTGAAAACGATGAAGTGGAACCATTTATGTGAGCAGAGAGTTTTTCAATATATACTATATGCCACATTGTATTATTTACTTGATGTAGTGAGGATGGGGGGTTGCTTATTTCCAGCTCTTGGCAATAGTGCACCTAGTGGCATTTAAAATTTGTGAGGTGATTTTGGCTTCATTTTTATTTTGATTATCTATGGGTTTCCCTAATATTGTGTGTAGCCAGGTCCCCTCTGGCTCCCCAGACATTCGGTTCTCTCTCTCACCTGCGACAGCGTGAGGGCACTTGCAGGCGTGATCGCGTCACCGGGGGGTTCCGGCGACATCAGCTACAGGGCGCCGCAATCTTGTGTGCGTTTGCGCATATGCGGAAGCTCGCGCATGCGCAGTATAGCCCCAGATGCGATACGGCAGCCATTACAGGGAGTGAGAAGAGGCGCTCCATAGTTAGGGACATCCCCCAGTTCGCACATGCGCAGTTAGCAGCGGCGGCGGCCATTACACAGTGCGCACAAGGCCCCAATGTTAAAGAGAGCCACCAAGGACTACAGTTCCCAGCAGCCTCTGGGGACTGCACTTTCACCCTGGTCACAGGCAGCCAGACAGACAATAAGGCTGACAGATTCTCATGCTGCAAAGTTGCAACAATGTTGTGTGCAGACAGGGATTGTCAGTTAGAAGCTGGGACACAGAGAGGGGAGGGTGTGTTTGTGCAGGGAGGAAAGTAGCCTCCTGCACTAGGCCAGAAATCTCCCCTTAGCCCCCAGCTAGGCCCTACTCACCTCAGCTTGTGGTTACTACAGGGACTCCCCTTAGACTAGGGACAGGGTCCTGTAGAACCTAGACAAATGAGGGTCCAGCCAGGAACCGTGACTATCCTGGCAATTGCTGTGAAGTTAATACATCCTCTGCGTTAGCAGAGATAAGAGACATTATAAAGGTGGATCACTCCATGCGGGAGCCACCCACCGTTGAGGCGGAGGCATCTTGGATCATCTCCTGGAGCAAGGGATTCCAAGCAAAGGTCATCTACGCACCCGGTAGCACGAGCACCGGGCAGGTATTATCCAAGTCACCAAGTGCACCACCTATACACTTCATCTTAGTGGGCAGCGCTGTCCCACACGTGGGTGGGGTTGTGGGACTCCTGGGACTTTGGGTACAAGGACTTTGGGAATACTGTGTAAGGAGGTTATAGCCCAGTTAGGGGCAAGGTTATAGCTGCCAGCTAGTGGCAGAGGGTGGCATATATATCATTGTGCATACTGATGATGTTGCACTGTGAAAGTATGATAGTCTGTGTTGTGTTGCTATACAATATGATGTGATGTGATGTTATTGTGTTATTTGCTCGTTCAGTAAACCTTTTAGCCATAACCCTGGTGTATGTGGTTTCTGGATGGGTTCCTATGCTAGGCCCATTCTACATTCCTATAGAATCCTACATAGGTGGAGGCGCTGACCGATGAGAACGTTCCAGAGATTCACCCCAGGCTCTCACTAGCGGAGGCTCAGGCTTCCTGTGAACCTGACAGGTATAACGCACCACACCTGGTAACATATAGGTTCCCCTTACATACGCCATATATGCGATTGGGTGGGGGGGGAATAACCGTTACATGTGTATAGTTCATCGTGGGGAATATTGACCTGCAATATAATTAAAATAATAATTATAATATACTATATCACACAGGAATTGAACCCAGGATCCCTTCATATGTTGGTTAGGAGTTTAACCTCTACACCATAGAAGCTGTGTGATGTCATAGACATCTAGAAGTAGACTTAAGATTTAACATTGACATGTACCCTGTGGCAATGTGTTGTAGAGGATAAATATATTTATAGGTTATGTCTTGTCACACCAAGCCTATGGTGTAGAGGTAAGAGGCAAGGCATTGGTATTAGAAGGTCCCGAGTTCAATCCCTGCATGTGTTTTGTACAAAATGTATTAATGTTTAATTGTGTGTCTATAGTCCTGTCTTGCTCGTGGGCAGCGCAAGCATTACACAGTGACAGTGTCTCTCTCCACGCTCTGGGCGCTCAGCACACAAACTGGAAAATTCACGTGATCCCCAGGGTAAAGCAGGTTCACACAGCCAGTGCAGTAAGCGTCTTGTGTCTTCCTTGCTTCTTTCCCGGTGGGCAATTCCGTTCTGCGGTGAAAGGTTGTGTGGGGTAGTTGCTCTCCCTGTATCGGTATTGTGCAGGCACTTCTGTGATCCATGTCAAGTTCTTGGAAGAGTACGGTGGCTCATAAAAGTCAACCTAACGAGTTTCACAAATCTCGCTTTGTCAGAGTCCACAGTATAGTCCACATATCACCACAGTCACACCAACACAATGGGGGAGACACCTGGGAGAAAAGAATGTAACCTGTATGTAAGAATGTATGGAGCACTGAAGTATTTTACAGTTTGTTTGCTGCAATGAGAGAGAGACATTGCACAACTTGCAGTGCTCAAGAGAGCATCTAATATGGAGTATCAAAGTACTTGGAGTAAAGCAGGAGGCAGTACATCTGCTGCATCTCAGAAACAATACCAAACAGTGCAAGGGCTGTCTCTGTATATTAGTTTGTAAATGTTCTCTTTAATCACATGGTGAGTTTTTGGAAGTGGCCTCCCATATATCTTGTTATAGATAAATACCGTAGAGTCTCCGACCTAAACGGGACCAATCCGTGTCGGATAATCGAAAAAGACGGATAATACGTAAAGCACTATCAGACATTTGCGCCTCCCTTCTCACTTACCAGGATTACCGGCGGCGGCAGAAGAGGAGGACTGAAGACCACGGGAGTGGAACAGAAGGAATTCCGCTGGTGGCAGGAGAAGAGAGCTGTCAGCGGAGGGAAGAAGTTGAGACAGCGGGCAGCAGCAGAAGGCATGTAATCAGAGCAGGAGCAGAGAAGCACAGGAGAACGGCAAGGGAGAAACACGCTGTAACACCGGCAGTCAGACAGCGCTCAACTTCCGGTATTACAGCGCGTTGATCCCCTGCCATTCTCCTGTGCTGCTCTGTTCCGATTATGTCTTCTCATGCCGCTGCCCGCTGTCTCAACTTCTTCCCTACGTTGACATGGTCCTCTTCTCCCACCGTCAGCGGTCTTCCTCCTGTTCCACTCCCGTGGTCTTCAGTTCTCCTCTTCTGCCGCCGCCGGTAAGTGAGAAGGGGGAGGGGGGATGACGGTTAACCGAAAGTCGGATAACCGAGACTACTGTAAGTCTAAATTGGTTTTAGAGTCTGACATTTTTATGGGGGGAAAAAAAAGAGACTGTACTCTGTACTTTATTGCTAAAGTTTCTACTATTCTAAGAACCATATAGACAGTCCCCTGTTACACAGTGGTAATTCTCTAACATCTAAAAATCGGCTTTTTTTTTTTGTCAAAATTGAGAGTGATATACAGTATGAAAGCAATTTTAGAATACAATTGACACAAATGGCATCCTTTTTTTTTTTTTTAACTTGTATAAATGCACTTTACTCCAATTTTGTCTAGTGTGTCTCCTCTTGCGTTTTGAAGAGTGTCAAGAGGAAAAAGGGAGAAGTGGCATGATGCTCAGATTACAATGTGATGTATCAAATTCTGTCAGTGGTTAACAATCTATGCCAAATGTAAGAACTGAATTAGTACATTTGACACAAAATGGTACGAGCTAAAATAAACTTTTTTTATTGAAGTTGATATATCAGCTTATTAAAGTACAGTATATATTTTTTATGTACTTCCTTAAACATATTGTGCAATATAGATATGTACTTCATTCCATATGTAGCACCCTTGGGGGCATGCTAAATTTGGCCCTAGTCAGTCCAGGTCCTTAGGGGAGTTAAGGGTTTATTTCTTTTAACAGACCCTAGATGTTATATATTTCATGTAACCAATTCTAAGTTGCAATTTAGTCAATAGGTCATGTTGCTAAATGTGTAGGCAGGTGCATGGCCACTCCTTTCTTCCAGCATATTCTAGTAGGATCACCTGACATAGAGTGATCCCATCATAGACCAGTGGTTTTCAACTTTGTTTTGGTTAAGGAACCCCAGGATTCGATTGTGAAATCCTGGGGAACCCAACCCTCGCCCCCCACCCCCGCTTGTCTCTCGCCTCCATCTTCCCTCTCACACTCCCTCTCCCCCTCACACTCCCTCTCCCCCTCTTTCTTCTATACGCACACACACAAACTCTCCCCCTCTCACTTACACACACACACACACAAAGTGGCGGATTTACAATTTTGTCGCCCTTAGTCCCATACTGTACCTTTTTGCTGCCCCTACATATTTTGTCTCGCCCACTACTCAATACACATAATACTATCCTCAATAGACATATTACCCCCATCCACCAACACACAAAATACCCCTCCAACACAAAACACCCCCCCTTCAGCCACACAAAATAGAATCCCTCTGCAGCACATATACAAGATACCCCCCCCACACAGCATACACACAAGATAACCCCCTCAGTGCACACACACACAATACCCCCCTCTGCCCACCTGTAGCACACACAAAATTGACCCCCCCCCGCGGCACACACACAATCTGTTCTTCATACAAATTCATATACAAATCCCACCCATCCCTAAATACATATACAAATCCCCCACCACCACCCAGCCCTAAATACATATACAAATCCCCCCCAACTCAGCCCCAAATGCATATACATATTTCCCCACGCACCCAGACAGCCCTAAATCCATATACAAATCTCCTCTACCCAGCCCCAAATACATATACAAATCCCCCCCGTACTCAGCCCCAAATACATATACAAATCCCCCCCGTACTCAGCCCCAAATACATATACAAAAATCCCACTCAGGCCCAAATACATATACAAAAATTCCACTCAGCCCCAAATACATATAAAAACCCTACTCGGGCCCAAATACATACAGTATAAAGAAAAAAACACTCAGCCCCAAGCATGTATAAAACCCCGCTCAGCCCCAAATACATATAATCCCCCCCCCCCCAGCTCCAAATACATATAACTCCCCTGGCCACTCAGCCCAAATGCATATAACCCCCCCACTCAGCCCCAAATACATATATAAAAAAAAAACATTCAGTCCCAAATCCACATAAAACCCCACTCAGCCCCAAATACATATACCCCCCCCCCCCCCTCAGGCCCAAAAAATATAAACCCGCTCCCCCTCCTCCACTCAGCCCCAAATACATATAACCCTCTATGTCACTAAGCCCAAATACATATAACCCCCCACGTCACTCAGCCCAAATACATATATAAAAAAAACATTCAGTCCCAAATACATATAAAAAATTTACTCAGCCCCAAATACATATCCCCCTCCAGCACACAAAAATTGGGACCCTACATACAAAGCCCCCCACTTAGCCCCAAATACATATAAAAAACCTCACTCAGCCCCAAATACATATACAAAGCCCCCACTCAGCCCCAAATACATATACAAACCCCACTCAGCCCCAAATACATATACAACCCCACTCAGCCCAAATACATATAAAACTCCACTCAGCCCCAAATACATATAACTCCCCTCCCCCACTCAGCCCCAAATACATATAAAACTCCACTCAGCCCCAAATACATATAAAACCCCCGCTCAGCCTCGAATACATATATTAAAAAAAACACTCAGTCCCAAATACATATATCCCCCCACTCGACCCCAAATACATATACAAACCCCGCTCAGCCCTGAATACATACATACACACACACATTATATATATATAGGAGTCTACTGTGGGTTCCTATATTTTAAAGAATCTTTCTATACAATTGTATTTATACAGGTCATCTGTGCTAATATTTGTGGCGGTCTGTTTTTTGTCAGGAGTCTACTGTGGGGCTAGTACATATCCAGGCGCTGTTGAATCTTTCAATTAATATATATATATATATATATATATATATATAAATATATATATATATATATATATATATATATATATAAAACACTCAGCCCCAAATACAAGCAATAGTGTTCCCAAGAACAGGGAAAACTGGGGCTCGAAATAATATGGCATTCGCAATAAAGAAAAAGACCACTGGTATAAATCCAGAATCCTTTCTATGATGCAATGTAGTATACATTAGGAAAAACCCGTTTGCAAGCCTTGACAATAGTGATGAGACAGAGGCCCCAGAATGGGGTCGTAGGCTCCTTAAGGGCTGCAACGTCCTGATTGGCGTGAGCTGGGGGGTCGGATAACCTCCCTTCCCCCACGGAGTGGGAAGTCTGCTTGTCCCCTCCCATCTAGGGGGAGGGGGGTGAGAGGGTATAAAGAAAGGGTCCCTGGGGGGAAGAGTCAGAGCTAACGGAATTCCCACCCACTCATCCCCAATGTTTGGCTATTGTATTAAACTGTTGGAATGTTATATTAACATGATTTGTATCACCCAGGAACAGTTTGTCTCCTCGTCACAGCGGAGCTGCCGCGCCAGCCAAGCTCAGGAGACGGAGAACAGGCGAGGACTTTAGGGTCCGCCTGTCAGCTGGAGCCCCTAGAACAGCGCGGCAGGCTGGAGGCGCCGGCTGTAGGGCCGGGCCGGCCTATGCCCAATCAACGCTGGTAAAAGGCTGGGCGCCAGCTTTAGGGCTGGGCCTAAGCTGACCCTAGGGGCGGGAGGGGGAGGGAATGTAGCCCAACATCGGCTGAATGAGGATCTCCACCTCCCATTTTACAGTGCTTTTGGGCGGGGGGAGGGAGCGGGCCAATTGCTGGCTGTCTGGGCAAGGATCTCCCCCCCATGCACATGATACGGGCGGGGGGAGGGAGCGCGGCCAATTGCCGGCCGCTGGGCAAGGATCTCCCCCCCATTTCGCATGGATCATGCTGGGCTGGCGGGCAGGCTGGTTGATTTTAACAGAGGGTGTTAAAATAAAGCTGTGACCTTTTCTTCCAACCTTGTGTGGTGTGACGTTATTTGGTTTAGCGTTACAAAGGAGGGGCGGCGCATAAAGCCTTTATTGTCCTTAGAGTGTACTTATAGAAGATTTAGCATTGAACTGCGGTCATCAGACCATATTCCTACGCATAGACATAAGCCTCTAGTACAATATACAAGTCCAGCAATAAATGGAATGATACTCACAGATAGGTGAACAATGATTTGTCACACCCTAGTGAGAACCACAACAGCAGGAATGTCTTCACTTACAGAGTAAAAATCATTTTTGCAGTTCGTTGTCTGTGTGCAAAACGTTGGAGGGTGATAACCAACAGAGAAGGATTAAGCATAAAGCCAAAAAACGCTGCACCACAAAATTGAAAGAGCGAAAAGGGTGATAACATAAACCGATTTATTATGCCACAAATAGGAAAGAGTTACACTGACATGTTTCGCCCAAACTGGCTTTATCAAAGTGCATAAAATCTTACCTCCAGCATGGGTTTTCTGTGTGTCCGCCCAACCAGGAAGTAACATAGAATAGATTTGCGACACACATATCCACGTGATGACGTCAAAAGCATCATCACGCCAACCCATGTTGTTAAATAAACAACAAAAGCAACTTTATTATACCTAACAAAAACCCAAATGAACAAATAAAATTAAAATACAAAAAACTCATTTAAAAAAATCATTGTGGAACAAATAACATAATAAGCATGACCAGAATGTTATCCACAACAAAAATATATAGTAAATTAAAAGTCCTATTTACAGTATGATTACAAAAAGGTATCATTGGGGGTATGACTTACTCCAGTGACATGATATTTGGGGAGAGTGGGGTTTGTAATATGTATTTGGGGAGGTGGGGGGGGGGGGTTATATGTATTTGGGCCTGGGGGGGGGGGGTAATATGTATTTGGGGCTGTGGGGGGGGGGTAATATGTATTTGGGGCTGAGTGGGATTTTTTATATGTATTTGGGGCTGAGTGTGTGTGTGGGGGGGTATGTGTATTTGGGGCTGTGTGTGTGGGGAGGTATATGTATTTGGGGCTGAGTGTTGAAAGCCACGATGACATCCCTTATACTGGGACTGGAATGCGCACGCGCTTGTGCTCGCTGGAACGCGGAAGTTATATAAAAAGATCAGCGTGGGACAGGAGGCGGCTATGAACGGATCAATGAGGAACATCGATGGAGACCGTGATAATGTCTCCGATGCTGGATTTTTAATGTGCAAACTCGTGTTTATATGGAATGCGGAAAGAAGGGACTAATGGGGATTGTCTAAGGTGGGACAGCTGGTGTTGATTTCTGTGTTCCTCACATGACTTTGGGACTATATGCAAGTCACTATTGGGCTAAGGGTATGCCATTCACTTCATAAAGGCCACATAGATGGTCGAAACGTTGTGTTACTGAATACATTTCTACATTCCAATTGCAAATCCGTAGTGCCCTGAATCTTCTTCTAGTTATTGATTTTGGAGTTTGTGACAGGTATTCCCTGAGCCAGGAGCACTGGTAATCGTATGTATTGGATTTATTTTCTTGGTGTGCAGTATACTACCATTATTTGCATATGACTCCCTTTTCCTTAGCACATCTTTGTTAGATAATTGTGTCTTGGATACAAGGATTCTGCAACATTTCCTTTCACTCCTTTTAATAGTGGATAAACTGAGTCACAAGGCAATTGTTTTCATGGGACGGTCTCTTATAGATGGATAGGACCAACACACATGGCGCGGCAATGGGAAGTTGAGGAGGTCCATATTCCCTAAAGCAGAACAAATATTTCACTGATCATCCTTAAATCTCTTGATATATAATTAGGGATTCCAGTTTTTGATTTTAACAGAAAAACACCACGACTGATCATCTTAAACTTTTGGTTAAAACTGATCAACACTGGAAATAAAGCACCATTTCCTATTGTGATGCACCTCTTGTAGCAGCCCAGCCACAGGTAGGAGACACAGTCAACACAATGGGAGTATAGAAAATAAAATAAAAAAAAGCACAGATAAACACTGAACCCAAATGTATGGGAATTTTTTTTTCATTGTTAACACTGGTAAACCTGTTTTTTTTAATTAATAAAACCACTGAAAAAACATAAAAAAAATAAACACAAATTTTACAAAAGAATAAACACCGAAAACCAGAATCCCTATACTGTACATGTATATATTTTACATGGTACATACAATGGTCCATATTTACAATGCAGTGCTTTTTTACAAACACGTTACACCGCCAGAAAACACTTTATGGCCCCATTGAAGTCAATAGATAGTGAAGTGTGTTCTGGTGTCAGAATGGGTTTTGTGGAATAGCATACTTAGTAAATATGGCTCAATATGTTAATTGATCGTGTTAAATAATAACATGGTAAAGAACATAAAAGAGTAACACTGTTTTAAATATTCTTTGGCAAAAGGAGTTTCTCATGAAGTAAATGAATGTGTGAAAAAACTATGCTAGTAATGGGGATGGGCATTAAGGGCATATATTTATATTAAGCCTTCTATTTCTCCGCTGAAGCACCTCTCAGATTGGTGGATATTTATTCATGTTATCGTTTATTGTCTGCTTCATGTCACTGCTATAGGAGTGACACCTGTCCTGTTCTATATCTGATGGAATGCATGAATGCACATATCACCATGTTCTTTTTCACAGCTATTAGCATAAATAAATTAGCAGCGCCTGAGCAGCAAGGCCTAGAAAATCAGACCTTCATAAGTCTATCAGTTTATCTGCAGCAGTGATGACCATTTAGTGATTTATTTATGTTCTTTGTAATGTTTGCAGCAGAGTAATAAGGTGGCAGTGTGTGTAGAGCACAGGGACTCGGGACAACACGCGTGGAGTAGGAATGAAAGACTGGCAGGGAGTAGATTAAGAAGAGCACAGAATAATGAGAGGCGGAGGCACGGCCTCATTAATTAATTTGGTGGGGGACTAGTAGTGATGGGGATGGGAATTCATATTCTTTCACATGAATGGACAAAGGAAGGCACTTAAATATTACTGTGCAATCGTGGCTCTACACATGCTTAACTGAACGATCATGTGAGACAAAGGAGACAGACTGAGCTGAACACATAGCTAATAACAGATAAGAGGGAGAAATAGGGACAGAGGATGCAGACAGAGAAAACCTCAAAAAGAAAAAGATGTGCTGTTGTATTGTAGGGTATAGGGGAGATAAACTGAGTTCAATACAGGGCAACAAGGAATGAGTGGGAAGTTGTAACAGGGGAGGCAGACTGAGTACAATATATGGTAATAAAAGGTGTGGGTAAGATGTAATGCGGGGACAGACAGGAGGCAAACTCAGAATACAACAGAAACAGGGTAATGAGACTTCAACGTGGTAGTGAAGTGAGCAAGAAAAACAAAAACAATAAAAACCCTGTGGAAGTAAAATCTGTATGTAACGAGCACAGGGAGATTTTACAAAAAAAAAGAATAAAATAACTGCATCACATTACAGATGTCAAACCCCTCCAACTGGAAGTGTCAAATCCACCTCATTATATGGACGGTAGGTTTGCCTCTGCTCAAGATTGGAAGCTTCCTAGAAAAGCCTTTCTAATTTGCCAATTGAGCAAGATTTCTCTGGTTAACCTCCCCAGCGCTGCAGAGTTGAGGCAACAACTGCAAGGTGATGCTCATTAAACTTTGCTAATGCTGTAGGGGTTAACAGTGGAGAAAGTGATGAGCAGAGATTTGATTGGTAAGGCCTACAAACAGGGCTTGAGGGAGCATATGTAATTTGTGCTTCCGTCCATATGGTTAAATACTTGGAATTCTTTTGCTTTCTGCATGAATTCAATGATCTTGAAAGATGTCGGATCAGGGGAGCTATTATAGCACAGGCGGCAGCAGCAGAGCCTGCATCTCCCCTTTATGCTGCCAGATATGCCAAATACACAAGGACAGACGTAGTAAGGGGAGCCAAAATAAGAAAAGCCGGAGGAGCGGTGCACTAGAAATTTAGACAGCGATTTGCCTAATAAATACAAAAAGAGACAAACGTGGTGTACTTAGTTTTTCACACATAGCTTCTCCATTTTGGCGTTATTTTTGTTAAATAAATCATGACACGGTGTAATATGTCATGTGTTGTTGTTCATCTGAGGTTGTATTTACCTAATTTTAAGACCTGCTAAGGAACAGGTGATTGTTATGATGTCCTGATATGTAAAACCATAGAATTCAAAGAGGGTGCACTTTCTTTTTCACACCACTGTATATCTCTTAAAATCATTGCAGCGAGTGCTGTTAGTCTCACTGCACGTACATATGCTGCACAGTGTCGGTCACACATCCCGGGAAGGTAAGTGTGTAATTGGTGCGCCGACTGCCACTTGAGTCACTCAGTTTTTCAAGCTACGCTAAGGAGAAATGTTTAACCCATCGAGTGCCCCAATACGAAGCTGCTACCTCACGGGTTCTGGCACAATGGGGTGCCCCAAGACGTAGCAGCTACGTAAACAAAATGAGTACTCGTTCTCTTAGTGGAGATCGCACCTGGGGCACAGGATGCAATCTGCAATGATGGAGGACAGATGGAGGATGACTCCTTCTTCCGTTTCATCGTCAGTGGTGGAGCGATCGCATGGCTGCTTTGGAGACTGCCTAGTATTTGTCATGTAGATTAAAACATTCAACTCAATCCAGAAGCAATATGTCGAAATGATAAAAAATTATTCACATACTACAAGGAATTATGTTACGAAAGAATGAAGCTTGCATTACATTATAGTAAAAAATGTACTTTGAATATTAACTACTAATAGACACAATAATTAGATGTTAGTTCAGTTATATAAAAAATATGTATAGGTACAGTATTTTTATAAAAAATGACAGGTCGTAATGGATGAAGTACCATAATATTTTGGCCACAGTCCAAGTTGCTGTTTATTTTTTCCCCCTTTAATATGTGCATCATTACAATCCACACAATGATAAGTCATTAGCTAAATTGCAGCTCGATCCATTCTCCTGTGATTGATTGGCAAAGATTCAGCTTTGGGGGTTCACTAAATGCTGTCAGCACAACAGAAGAGGACCAAAGATGCAAAGTTCTGTGTGGAGGATCATGTGACCAGGCAGTCACTAGATACAATTGGTGCACTGCTAGAGAGAGGGCAGGGCTCAAAAAGGGGTGTGCTAGAGTGTTTCAGAAGAGGAAAGGGATGTGACTTTGTAAATGGTTGCTATAGAAATAAAAAATGCTCATTACATTATAATACATTAAAAATGTCATTTATATTTGTTTTTTTTTAAATGCTACAAGTATTTTCTCAGTACAGAACTGATTTATTAAAAAGAATACACATGTAGGATATTGCTTGGTCTGCAGCTTTAATATCAAATAATAATTTTTTTCATAGTTTTTGCTATGCATTATATATTGAATTTACTAAGGTAGCAGTTGTTATTGCTCCCGCTCTCCCGTTTCATTGGGGGAAACCGCAATTCCAAAAGCATTGCAAAAAAGGGGTGTTACTAAGATAGAAAAGGGGCATGGCTAATGCACCAGCGATTGCAATAACGTCTTCTTCATTTGTAAATACAGTACAATTTACCAATATTGCACTGAAATGGGGCAACATTGCAAGGATAATAAAGCAATGAATATTCGAATATTGTATTCTTGTATGTCTATATTTGTTGATTTTATTTTATGTGAGACTTATTAAAAGTTATATTTTAACTGTCCCAGGCGTGCTACAACAAATGAGCTTCTAGCTAGAAGGTATAGGTGTCAAATACACCTTCGCTTTCTAATTTTGGAGCTTACAATCTATAGTCAGGGTATTTTAAAACATTGGGCACAGAGGATGAGAGGGCTGGTGAGTTTCAGAATACAATATAACATCTGCAACATTATCAAACATCAGCAAATGGCAGCAAATGGTGACACCCTTTGGCTGACACTTTTGGGTCAACTCATGTGTTACGGAACTGTATATCCCAGAGATTTTTGGTAGAATGAAACAGCAGCATAACACAGGCCTGGACCTCGCGGCAAACACAGTAGAAGAGCTTTAAATAGTCTAAAAAAGTATCAATTACATTCCCATTCGTTGCCGATCGCATTTGAAGTTTGTGTTTGGGACTGGTGGAGGAAATGTAGCTAGCTATATAGGGCAGGAGAACACATATTTTGGGCTGACTGAAAGCAGAATACAATTTCAGTCTGTAGTATTGTTGTGTGTGGGACTGGTATCATTTTTAAAAAAAATCTTCTACGGTATTTCACAGTTTGCCGCATCATTCAAGCTTGCTACACTTCAAATGTATTTAACAAATATATCTGTATCTATGATCTGTAATTTGAATTATTTTATTTGCTTAGCTATTTCACAGTTTAATTAGTATTTTTTTAAAGCTACATTTGTAAAACAAACAAGAGAATTACTGATAATTTAGTATGACCCTATTTTAATAATCCAGCATTTATCTTACTGTTTTGTTTATACAGAAGAGATAGATGAGAAAGATATATAATTAAACACAGTCTGCATCATCTTTCAAACTATATGTGTACAGAACAAAACAGAGTACTACATGTACTGATATAGTTTTTGGGGTGACCCAACTTCATCAACCCCTGTTAACTACTATTGCTGTTTGGTTACCAAAGTTGAATAAATAACAAAGATATTATTCACGATTTGATTTTGAACACAGTTTGTGCCATTTGTCAAATTACAATTGTCAGAACTAAATTGTAATTTACTGATAATTTGGAGTGACCCTAATTATTCTAGCACTACCGTTACAGTTTATGAAGCAGAGAGATAAGAGATATTAAGAAAGATGTTTTATATTTTAACACAGTTTGTGCCATCTGTCAAGCTGCACTTGATTTTACATTTTTGTTTTTGGTGACTGACTTTTGTTCAATTGTAAAGTAAATGTTTTATTGTCAAAAGACAATTGTGTTTATATTTGGAAGTCTGGGACAGGCATGATGTCTAAGTCAGAGTCAGAACCTTTCCGTATGTTATGTAGCTCTAGTCCAATTACTTTTTACGTAGTAGATACACACAACACCAGTGGGACGCAGTAGTTGGCCACTAGGCAAACAATGGGTGTGTGCAAGTCAGGACCCTGTACTGTAGCTAGGGCTGCTGACAGATTTCCCAGGGCCCGAGACTAGAGTTACGTCTGGGGATGGGAGGGGGTGGGTTGCAGTGGACCCGCATTCCCCAAGTGTAACGCTTGCGCTACCCACAAACAAGGCAAGACCCCGGTACTGAGGTGGGAAGGTACAAAGCCACGCACCCACAGCAGCAGGGGGCGTGCCTGGAAGGCGGATTGTCTAGCGTTGCCGGGTCTGGATTGGAGAGAGAGGGTTAATCAGAATACTTGCAGGTCCTGGAATTGGAGAGAGTAGAATCGTAGAAGTCCGTTAGCCGTGGTCTGGGATTATAGATGGTAGGATAGTCCAAGTCCGTTAGCCATAATCAGGGGTTTGAGAAGTCTCCGTTGTTGAGGGTAAGCCGAGGTCAATATCTAGAGGGGTTCACTTACAAGCCGGGTCAGTACACAAGAGGTTAATCTGAAAGACAAGACTGGAAAAAGGCAAGGCACAACTCTAGGAATCAGCGAGGCTACACCGAATTATGTTGAGCATTGACTGAAAGCAGGAACAGGGTATATATAAGCAGACAGACAGGGGGTGGAGCGGGGGGCGGCCCCAGCAGAAGCTGGGATAGGCTGCAGAAGACAAGAGGCACAAATGATGCTTGACACGCAGCTGGGGATCGTTGCACGTCGTCACGTGCGCAAGAGCAGTGCGGCATGTCCGGGGGGCGGAGCCAAGCTCCGTGGCAGGGGCTGAATAGTTGCGGGTGCGCGCACGCTCTGTAATCAGAGCGAGTTGTGCGCATGAGCGGAGAGTGGAGCAGAGGCAGCAGCACTATGTAAGGAGGGAACACATCGCAAAAGGACGTGTTCCCCGATTCCTTACACCAAGTGATTTAAATTAAGTATTTTCAGTGCTCTGGATGTTCAAAACTTCAATAAAATGAGTTACTGTATGTGACAGGGTAAATAAAAGCCACCAGCTATATGCCTGGCAGACATATGTTTAGTCTGCAGTGCAGCAGTGACGAAGTTAACTTCAGCTGGGAATCTCAGGACAATTAGTTGGATCCCAGCTGCCTAATCAAGGTGTGTTAAAAACACCAGGCTGTAGACACATGCAGCCTAGCTGGTCAGGAGACAGGAGTGGAATACTGAACTAGATTACTGCTATAAGGTCTGTCTTTTTGTATACTGTCTGAAGCAGGGATATACCCTGAAACTCTGGAGAGAGAACAGCTTGATTTGAGGTCTGTTTTGCAAAGTACATGTTATGAACTGTTGTGTTTTCCATGCTGAAGAGAAGCTCTTTTGTTTGCCATACTGAAGACAAGAAATTTTGTTTTGTCTGCTGAAGAAAAGCTATTTTTGTTTTGTGTGCTGTATATTTTTAAAGCTAAATAAATAAGCCTTGTCAAGAAACCTGCGTGTGTAGTTGCATGTACCCTGCAACATATGGTGTCAGAAGTGACGGGATTTTGAAAGACCCCTGCAGTTAAAGGGCCACACACACACACAAGAATGAGAAAAATGGAAGAACTTTTGAAAGAATTTCTGTGCGAGCAGACCAAACAGCAGGGACAGTTAATGCAGGAGCAGACCAGACAGCAGGGACTGGTAATGCAGGAGCAGACCAAACAGCAGGGACAGTTAATGCAGGAGCAGGCTCAACTACAAGCAAAGAGAGATGAAAGACTACAGGCAGCACAGGATGAGCGGATTGCCAAGCTGTTGACCCAATTCCAGGGGTCTGCCAGTCCAGAACTTGCAAACAAACCCCCGATACTCCTGAGGAAAATGGCTCCGAACGAGGATCCAGAGGATTTTTTACTGACATTTGAAAAGGTTGCCAAAGCTCAAGGCTGGGCTGCAGATCGCTGGGCAACTGCTTTGGCCCCGATCCTCATAGGAGAAGCCCAGGCCTCATATCAGGGCCTCCCTGCAGATCAGGCAATGGACTACCGACAAGTGAAAGCCGCCATACTGGATCGCTTAGGTCTGACCACAGAGACCTACCGGCAGCAGTTCCGGAACATGAAGTACACAGCTAAGATGAGACCCCGGGTCCTCGCTCAGCGGTTATTGGACTTGTGTACGCGCTGGATACAACCCGAGGAGTGCACTAAGGAGGCAATTCTTGAGCAGGTGGTTTTGGAACAATTCCTACAAATAATACCCCCTTCCGCACGCTCATGGGTAAAACGCCACGCGGCTGAAACCCTAGCTTTGGCTGTCCGACTCGTGGACAACTTCCTTGGGGCTGAGGAACAGGCTAGTTTCCTGAACCCGACGGATCCGACTCCACCGGCACCTGCAGACACCCAAAGAGGGAGGTCGGATCAACGGGCAACCTACGGCCCGTCCACACGCAACCGCCAAGTCCAACGGAAGGAGCAGTCGTTCCAGCAAGGGCGGAGTCCAAATGCTGCTCCCCGTCGAGACCTCATCTCCTTCCTGATGCCGGCTTGTCACAAAATGAGAGGAACTTCCGAGGACGTCGCCCACAAGACCCACCAGATGCCTGGTCTCCTGGTCTCCAGTATCCGGTCCAGCGGAGCGCTATCCACAGCCCCCTCCTGCGAGGGAACCCTCTCCATGTTCCGCCTGCGGAGAACAACGCCACCGGTACGTGGACTGTCCACAGATGGATTGTTCCTTTAGCAGGACCGTCGCCTCGGCCTTCACTGGAGAAAATTACAAGCCCTGGCTACTTCCAGCCCAGGTTGAGGAAAAAAACGTCCAGGCCCTTGTAGATTCGGGCTCTGGGAAAACTCTGGTCTTCCAAGAATGCCTAACGTGTGTTCTTTTGACTCCCCATGGAGTATAGAATGTATACATGGCGATGTAAAGCGGTATCCGATGGCCAAAATCCGGCTACAGGTAAAAGGCCAGGAGGCCTACCTTGAAGTAGGAGTCGCTCCTTGGCTCCCTGCCCCCGTTGTGCTCGGCCGGGACTGGCCTTTCTTTTCGGACCTAATGGCTCCAGTCTCTCACGAGGAGCCTTATTCTATGGCTCAGGAGAACCCTGGCAAACTGTTTCCCTTCTCGGCAGACCTTTTCCCAGTAGACACCGGGTTCAAAAGACTCGGAAGCAAAGACGCTCTGACAAACAGGACTGGTTGCAGAAATCTTGGTCTCAAGGTGACCATTCTAATAGCCAGAAGTCACAAGTGATGACTGGGGATGGCCAGAGGGAGGTGGATATGGGCCCTGGAGATTTACCAGACCTATACCTCCCTGATTTTTGCCAGAGGCAAAGGGAAGACCCAGTCCTTGCTAGACAGTGTGACAAGGTGGTAAAAATTGATGAGCAAATTTTGAATGCACAGGGGGTGATAGTATTCCCCCATTTTGAGCTATCAAATGATATCCTGTATAGGGTGAATAGGCAGACACAAACAGGGGAGGTCACCAGACAGATATTGGTTCCCAAGGCGTTTGTTAAATCTGTGTTCACTGTAGCCCATACTGTCCCTTGGGGTGGTTACCTGGGTAGGGATAAAACATTGGACCGTATTTCATCCCGATTCTATTGGCCAGGGATGCATAGTGATATTGCGAAGTTATGTGCGGCATGTCCAGAGTGCCAGCTAACTAGTCCAAAGGGACAAAAAACAGCCCCTTTGGTTCCTCTACCCTTGGTGTCAGTTCCCTTTGAGAGGATTGGGGTAGACTTTGTAGGACCTCTAGAACCTTCTGCGAAAGGACACAGGTTTATTCTTGTAATAGTTGATTATGCAACAAGATATCCTGAGGCGTTCCCACTGAGAAAAGCAATGGCGAAGCAAGTAGCCAACAAGTTGTTGGAACTGTTCTCACGGGTTAGATTTCTCCAGGTTATGTTGACAGACCAAGGTACAAATTTTATGGCTAAACTGATGCAGGATGTCTTAAAATTACTAGAGGTCAAGTCTGTTCGAACATCGGCCTACCATCCACAGACTG
The DNA here is from genome assembly GCF_040206685.1 of Ascaphus truei. Lineage (NCBI taxonomy): Eukaryota > Metazoa > Chordata > Amphibia > Anura > Ascaphidae > Ascaphus > Ascaphus truei. The sequence continues at coordinate 51,705,149 of NC_134488.1, read as the reverse complement.
ACGGATTGGTGGAAAGAATTAACCGAACTCTAAAAGGAATGCTAAGAAAATTTGTAGATTCAGAGAAGAGAGCCTGGGATGAATTTCTCCCTTTTCTGCTGTTTGCAATGCGGGAAGTTCCCCAGGCCTCCACGGGATTCTCTCCATTTGAACTGCTCTATGGCCGCCAACCCCAGGGTATCCTCGACCTCCTAAAGGAGTCCTGGGAGGAACAGCGGTCCCCTTTTAAGAGTACCCTGCAATATGTACTAGACCTTAGGAAGCGCCTAGATGTGGTCGGCAATTTTGCTAGGGAGAATTTTAGATCAGCCCAGGACAGTCAGGAGAGACATTACAATCAGAATGCTCGCATGAGAGTGTTTCACCCGGGAGACCAGGTGATGTTATTATAACCCAGTTGCGAGAGTAAACTCCTGGCCAAATGGAAGGGCCCATTCGAATTACTCCGCCGCCCGGGTGATGTGGATTACGAGATCGCTCAACCAGGGTCCAGGAAGGGTAAACAAATTTACCATGTGAACGTGCTGAAACCCTGGAAGATACAACAGTCTCTATTCATCCACCCGGTGGAGGAGGAAACGGACTTGGGTCCTCAGCCTCCATGGGAGAACATCGTGAGTGACGATAAAATCCCAATGGGTAAACAGTTGTCCTCTGAAAAAAAAGGGGACTTGTTAGCAATAATTACACAATTCCATGATGTTTTTTCTGATTTACCAGGGCAAACTACCATAATGTCACATGCGATCGAGACAGCACCTGGGGTAAAAGTACGTTCCCGTCCTTATAGGTTGCCTGAAAGTCGTAGGGCCCTGGTAGAAAAGGAGGTACAAGAAATGTTACACTTAGGAGTGATTGAGGAATCATGCAGTGAGTGGTGTAGTCCACTAGTTATGGTCCCTAAACCTGATGGGAAGGTAAGATTTTGTGTGGACCTCCGAAAGGTCAATGCGGTATCCAAGTTTGACGCATATCCGATGCCAAGGGTGGACGAATTAATTGACGCCCTTGGTAACGCGGAATATATATCCACGCTGGACTTGACAAAAGGATACTGGCAAATACCCTTAGAGGAAAAGTCCAAGTGCAAAACAGCCTTTGCCACTCCCATGGGTTTATAGCAGTTTGTGACAATGCTATTTGGACTGCATGGAGCCCCAGCCACATTTCAGAGACTCATGGATAAGGTACTGAGACCTCATAGGGCTTATGCCGCAGCCTACCTAGATGACTGTCATTTATAGTAAACACTGGCGGGCCCATCTAAATAGGCTGAAAGCGGTCCTCAAATCTCTAAGAGAGGCAGGGCTCACAGCCAACCCTAAGAAATGTGCCTTGGGTAAGGCGGAAACCAAATACTTAGGGTATGCAGTGGGAGGTGGAAAAGTAAGGCCACTAGCCGACAAGGTAGTTGCCCTGAAAGAAGTTCCGACCCCCCAAACAAAAACGCAGGTACGCTCTCTGCTGGGTTTAGCAGGGTAATACCGGCGGTTCATCCGCAACTATTCGGAAGTGGCAACCCCTTTAACGGACCTCACAAAAAAGTGTGCTCCTATACAAGTGGTATGGTCAAGGGAGTGTCAGAGAGCCTTTGAGGACATAAAAAGGTGTCTATCAGAGGGTCCTGTCCTTAGAAGCCCAGACTTCAACAGCCCTTTTGTAGTGCAAACAGATGCATCAGAGATAGGGCTAGGGGCAGTGTTGTCACAACAGTTTGAGGGAGTTGAACACCCTATCCTTTTCCTGAGAAGGAAATTGTTCCAGAGGGAAAATAATTACTCAGTGATTGAGAAGGAGTGCCTTGCAGTAAAGTGGGCAATCGAGGCTTTGAGGCATTACCTGGCAGGAGTCCATTTTACTTTGGTGATGGACCATGCTCCACTGAAGTGGTTAAATAGTATGAAGGATTCCAATGCTAGACTGACTAGGTGGTATATGGCCCTCCAACCCTTCTCATTTGAGATTCAGCACAGGCCGGAAAAATAGAACGCAGATGCTGACTTCTTTTCTAGAGAAGGGGTGGATGGTCGGGCTTCAGCCGTGCGTAGCCCCAGCCACACACTAACAGGGGAGGAATGTGACAGGGTAAATAAAAGCCACCAGCTATATGCCTGGCAGACATATGTTTAGTCTGCAGTGCAGCAGTGACGAGGTTAACTTCAGCTGGGAACCTCAGAACAATTAGTTGGATCCCAGCTGCCTAATCAAGGTGTGTTAAAAACCCCAGGCTGTAGACACATGCAGCCTAGCTGGTCAGGAGACAGGAGTGGAATACTGAACTAGATTACTGCTATAAGGTCTGTCTTTTTGTATACTGTCTGAAGCAGGGAAATACCCTGAAACTCTGGAGAGAGAACAGCTTGATTTGAGGTCTGTTTTGCAAAGTACATGTGTTATGAACTGTTGTGTTTACCATGCTGAAGAGAAGCTCTTTTGTTTGCCATACTGAAGACAAGGAATTTTGTTTTGTCTGCTGAAGAAAAGATATTTTTGTTTTGTGTGCTGTATATTTTTAAGGCTAAATAAATAAGCCTTGTCAAGAAACCCGCGTGTGTAGTTGCATGTACCCTGCAACACTGTATATTAAAAAAAAGAATGATTTTGACTTTTGTTATAAGACTAATAAATTGCAAGCCAATTTGAGAGGAGTGCAATATATATATTTTTTTTTTAATCGCAACTCTATTCCCATGCTACCAAATTCTATTCAACATACGTTTCTACCAAAAATTGTGCACTTAAGTGGCCCTGGTCATACTAAGGACATGACTGTCACTACCCATTGGGTCTCTTGCTCTTCTTTACCATCTTTGTCAGTAACAGCTGCAGTTCCCACTCCCAGGCAAAGCTGGAGAAGAGGTAAACCCAGTCCTGTTTTTGGAGCATCAATAAACCTTGGAAGTAACCTCTCCAATAGTGAAAGAGTGGCTAGCAGTTAGAAAGATGCAGGCATATATATGAGTCCAAGGAAACAAGCAACAGACGTGCCTATGTGCCAGGACATACTTGAAAACGAGAGGTAACTCTCAATGTATTACTTCCTGGTAAACATATTTATAAATAAATAAAAATAAAATGTGCGTGGAGATACGCGTGGTGTTGTCTGACCCATGTCAGGGAAAAGATCTGGGGTGAAAGGAGACCCATTGTGATATGAGCCGTCCGTACGACCTTCACAATATCCTCCCGCCATATAAATAAAAATCCCACTTGCTCAGTGTTTGTTATGAGATGTAAAAAAATAAACACTCACGTCTTGAACGTTCCGATGGGTAATTGTAACGCTATGCTCACCACAAACAAGGCGGGACCCCGGGACTGAGGTGGGAAGTGGTAGTAATGCCACCCACAGCCAAGGGTTGGTCGAGGTAGCCTGGTCGGGGTTGGAGAGGTCAGAGTTGTCGAAATTCTTGCCGAGGTCAGAGTAGGAGAGGTCTGGATCGTAGAAGGTACTATTAGCCAAGCAGTGAAAGAAAAAGAAAAAAGACAGTGCGCAACTAAAACAGGACCCACGTGAATAATGGCAAAAGTAACACACTTTTTGCCTTATTAATACAAATATGTGCAAACAGGTCAATAAAACGTTACAATATTTGGTGTAATAGATTGCGTCTGCAGCCGTCGTATGGGGTGGCTCAACACCCCTGGAGCTAGGAGAGATAGACAAAAACACTGCGCACAACGCAAAATAGTGAAGTATGAAATAAATTGGATATACTATATATTAAAACATTAAAGTTTCTGTGTACATCAATAAAAAATCAGTAAGCAATCATCGAGGCATAATAGTGTTACCACTTGCCGTATCAGAAGACCATGGATGACAATGACACCAGTAGTCCAACAGCGGCGGCAACCAACCTCCTAGGCACCATTCAAAGAGCTCCTCTGAAGTCCAACAGCACTTGTAGCAGCGTTGTCAGAAGGGGCTGTAGGTAGGCTCCCCCGAGTGAAGTCCCGTGAGTTTGCCTTAATCCCTTTTCCAAGCTCCATGAACCGCACCTCCGATCACGTGACTAGTGCGCAGCAGGCGCCCGCTGATGACGGCACGCGCGTAGTAAGCCTCTCTCATAGGCTAGATGACAGTCCAATTGATACGGTAATCCAGGAGTATGACGGAGCAGTATAACCGAGCGGGGACAGATCAATGGGGCAAACAACGCAATTGTATGCACATCACCTTGATAAAGGTCCCGCACGTGGACCGAAACGTTGGAATGATGTCTTGTTAAATTACAATATATTTTTTGACCAACCTTTGGAGTGCTGCCTTTGATATACGTCAACACGGTATCGTATTGCCTATATATATTTTTTTTTTCAGTCCTATATAAATTTTACTGATATACTACACCATGAGTGCGCCTGTTGTTTTCTTGTTTTTTTCTTATATATATATATATATATATATATATATATATATATATATATATATATATATATATATATATATGTGTGTATATGTGTATATAAGGTGTGTGTTTGTGTGTGTATATATATATATATATATATATATATATATATATATATATATATATATACAGTGGTCGACAAATCACCAAAAAATCTACTCACCAAACAAAAAAATCTACTCGCCACCTAGTACCACATGTGTGCTGCTTGGGTCAATAGGAGCTCGCCACGATGTTAAATCCACTCGCCCGGGGCTTGTAAATGTATAGGTTTGTCGAACACAGTTTATATATATATATTGTGACAGAGTCACTGACTCAGTAGGCTGGAACAGTGAATTGAGAGAAGCTGCAGCCAGTCCACAGAGCGTTAATCTCCTCAGAGAAAGAGCAGCTGCTGCAAACTGATTAATCAGGGGCTTGGCTCTGCAGTGAAACAAGTGGTTTAACAGACACAGGAATCTGCTATACAGAGAGACTGCTTTACTCCACAGAGAGAGGGGAAGTGAAAGTTCTCCCAGTCGGGGAGAGTATGGCTGTATTGGACCCTAGGACTGGAAGAAGCAGACCTGTGGGGTCCAGCTGGGAATCACACCCAGGATAAAGACAAGGACTGACAGATAAGCAAAAACACTTTATTGTTCTGTGCAGAGACTGTGTTACTTTGTTCCATATGCCAGGGCATGTTTTGGCTTGGTAACCAGCTTAGCTGGCCATGCAATTAGTTAGGGCAAAAGCTATGGTTTAGTTAGCTTTCCCTAAAGGGAATAGGTTTTCATTCCCTATGTTTTTTTAATGATTTAAAGGGACAGTACCCATTATGTTTATTTGTTTGTTGTTAATAAACCACTACAGTTAAAACTTTACACAGCGTCTATCGTCTTACTGACCCTGCCGCGAGGCCGTCATGCCACAATATATATATAAAGAAAGAATGCCCACAAACCTCAATGAACTGAAGCAACGTTGTAAAGAAGAGTGGGCCAAAATTCCTCCACAACGATGTGAGAGACTGATAAAGTCATACAGAAAATGATTACTTCAAGTTATTGCTGCTAAAGGTGTTGAATCATAAGGTGTACTTAGTTTTTCCACACATAGCGTCTCCATTTTGGCTTTATTTTTGTTAAATCATGACACGGTGTAATATGTCGTGTGTGTGTGTGTGTGTGTGTGGTAAAATTGTAGAGGGGAGGTATATACCTCCTGCTTTGGCAAACTATACCGGCCCCTACTAAGGGTTAAAGCTCCAGGGGAGCTTCTGCAAGCACAGCCAGGTGCTGGTCACCTGACCTTAATTAACAGAGTGTAAGATAGGCTAGACTGGATCAGTTCTGCCCTCTCTCTCCCTCATTCCAGCTAAGAGAGCTGGAGGCTACAGACAGGCACTGGCCTGCAACAGGGTTTGTTATGATATCTTTGTTTTATTGTTTGGTAAGTGGAAAAGCCACTCAAAGATAGCTAGAGAATTGCTGTCTAGTTAATGCTCAGATAGAGCTAGGATTTATTTTTGGTTATTTTGTTTGTCTTGATTTTGTCTGCTGGCATGACAAAGAAAATAAAGCACTTAAACCAGAGCTGGATGGTCCTGTGATTGTGCTTTACCCTAAAATACACTTGTTTTTAAGGAACCCAGACAAGAACCCTTCAGCCAAAAAGGGTATTCTGTCTGTCTGTCTTGTAGGAGACAGCTTACAGAGACTGAAGTGCTGTGCCTGTCAGCTGTGGCAGGGGTTGCTGGGTTGCACACCCAGACTACAACTCCCAGCAGGCAACAAACAATGACGTCACTTCCGGTTATGCGCAGTTATATTTTCGTGACAATTTTCAATTTTATTCCCTATGAGAAAAGTTTAATTTCAAAAGGAGAGGAAAAGCATCAAGTGCATTTGTTGCTTCTCTTCCATGGCAAGGACATGCAATGAAATATGGTAGACATCTACTGCCCACTAATGAAGAGATTAAAGCACCATCCTACCACAGTAATGCACTGAAGATCTCATTTAACAAAAAATGGCAACGTAGAAATACTTTTGTGATAATCTCCCTTTATTAACAACCTCCCTGTTTTGCTTATTTTTTTTTCACAGTATCGCCACTTTTTTGACAATCGTGTTCATACAGTAAATTTGTCACTTCTTCTTTTGTAGGGTATGTAGTTTTAACAATATATACATAGACGGTAAGGGAAGAAAAGAGCATTTTTGTATATGAAAGCGTGCAGTGGCACCTATTGTATAAATGTTGACCAGCTATTTATAAAACGAAGAATTGTTACAAAACCACTTGAATAGTAACATAAATGGATGCTAAACCAGATTGTTGCTATAATCTTTTCAGAGGCCCTCAATACATAGCAGAGAAAAAAGCCAAAGACCTAAATGCAAAAATGTACAGTAACAAAGGAAGGCCACAGTGGCTTAGGCTTTGAAGAATTTCATTCTTTAGCAGTGTTAATTAATGCCTTAGAAAGGCGGCAATGACTGTCTCTCTTGTGGAAATATACTGTATGGGACACATACATGAATACCAAATCATACTCATTAGAGTTTGCCATTATTCCAACAATGAATGATGGATGAGCTGTTCCATACTCTTGCAGGAGCTGGAGGATAAAGGTGTGTGATGAATTACATTCACTTGTAGTAAATGCTCTTGCATTTCTTATTCAATCACACCTGCTGTCATTTTTCATACAAGCCAATCAGACCATGGGCTGGTGAGTGGGGAGGGGTGGGGGTGGACCGCTCACACGAGCATAGTTAAAAATACTTTAGCTCTTTCAGCTTATCTCATACAATAGAAGGTCTGTGTATACAGTGTGCAACTTTTCTTCTTTATTCAAAAGGTTTAGAGCTCTCTGATATCAGGCACAGTATTGTGCCTCTACTTTTTGAACTTCATTAGGCAATATGACAATGTTAATATTTATCAATGTCGCTTAAGTAGTTGTAAGTGCTTTCTGTCTTATGGTATTTTTTTTTTTAATAACTGGCATTAATATTTTTTTTTAATTATTTAGTAGAAAGAGGTCTCAAACACGTATTTTTGTTTGTGTACTAAAGTAATTAAATGTATTTTAAACGTTCTAGGGGCCATATTGGTTCATGACAAGAAGGTTTGTCATAGGTTGAGATGATGATTACAATGAACAAGTACACAAGTATTTTATCTTCTTTTACTGGTCCATTCAAAGCTATCAAAAAATACAACACATTTAAACAAAGTATTACAAATAAGAATGTTCATTACTTATGACTTTTGTTTATATATTTGAAAATACCTAAAAAAAAGACAAATGGATTAGGTTTATTACAGAAAATAAAAAAGTCCAATTTTTCCATGTGGATATGTTTTAAAGAGACATTTTACATTTTAATAACATAAAACAAAATAGAGGAACAATCAGTGCATGACTGCAGGAAACATACTTAGGAAATGTGTGTTCATTATACTTAGAAAATGTTCATTGTTGCACCGCCTTCCATATTTACTAATATTAAACTAAAAGAACAATGTATTTATATGCAAAGGGTACACATACTCTATGCAAAAATGTACAGGAGAAGCAACTTTTTTAAAGATAAAAGAATTATGCAGCCATGGCCTCCATCCACCTCGGCAAATAGAAACATCCCATTAGTGATATATAAGGAAAAAAATGAAAACATAGCACAGAACTGCTATTTACTATGATTTAATATTGTACATACAAACAGATGGAATAAAACTCACAAATTATTCCTTTCAACCTATTAAGCCTTTGTTTTTGTTTTGGTTATGTTTTATTCTTTTAAAGGACAAATATGGATAATAGGGATTTTGCCCATTACTGTACTGTATGTTTAGGGGGGAGTGGTCGGTTATTTAATGTATATTATTGATGTTTGTATTGTAATGTTTATTGGGGGTATAGGGAGTTGGTGAAGGGGGTAGTTGCCCCATGGTGAGTAGTTAGGCCTCTCGGGAGTAGTGGGAGGGTTTACCTTTTCATTACAATTACTCCATTTTAGCACTAAATGTCCATTCCTTGTAATTCTGATTGGCTAAAATCATCACGTCACACATACTTCTCGTATGATAGGAACTGGATGATGGGTGTTCGATTCTGCTGATGAACTCTATGAAGGAGATATGGCAGCCTTCTGATTGGCTAAAATCATCACGTCGCACACACTCCCTAATACCTATGCCTGATGCCTGGATGCGGGACTGCGCATGTCGGCACAAAGTTTGTGCAATGGGAATAATGATGTTGCATTGTCTTTAAAGGACAGACTTGCCAGAATTGAATCTGCAATCAAGCGGTGTGATATTGTTATTTCAACGCCTGTTTAATGAGATCCGCGACGCTGCATTCATTCTAAAGAGCATTTTCAGCTGTTTCAAGTCTAGAATTAGTGATGTGCAAATGCGCATGCGCAACTCCTCTTTGCATAGCTATTGGTTAATAAGGAGTGGCGCGAAAGTGACGTCATCTGGATACTCTTTTTTAAAAGACGGGGGCTGTTCAACGGATCGTTACCACTCTGGGAAGAAGCCCACACGGGCAAAAAGCGTAAGTGGTTAAGACGGATGCCTCCTGCTGTTATACAGTATTTGGGACACTTGACCTCTAAATGGACTGTTCATTCTACTGCACCTGATCGGGGTTCCCCTCTTCTGAAAACGCCTCCAGCTACATCAGAGACGCCTCAAGCTATATCGCTGTGCATTTCAGTGGCTGAGTATTTCTGCATTGGTCTCAGTGGTACATCATGGCTGTATCAGCCTTAGGAATGTCAAATGTTGTGTTCCTTATATAGAGGTTGTGCATATCAGGATTATTTTGATGCAGTCTATCTCAGCCTCATTTCTGCATTCTTATACATGGGATCACGTTTGCAATCTATAGATTGTTAGGGTACATGCATTGTAGACACATGTCTTTTTGTATCCCTTTTGCAGACATCTGGGGTTTGTTTTCTACTATATTGTAGGGGTCCCTTTGTACATGGGATTAGGCTCATATATAGTAGCAGTACTACTGGTATCAGAGGAGTGAGGGATTTTAGGTCACATATTTGTGTATAACTGGCCGGTTGAGATCACTCTGGGTACTTTTGTCCCCAGTGTGCCTCCATTATTTTTTTCAAGGCTCCTACCCTTTTCTCCTTTTTATGTGAGTTCAGTCCATATGATTAGTTCTTGTTTTATTTATTTGTTCAGGGGGTTTTCCAGTCAGTTTCCATGTGTGTTATTTTAGTTTGATTTATTAGATGTGATTGTATTATTTGAGTTTGTTTATTGATTAAAATTATTTTGGTACTATTTATATGATATATCTGAGTGCTTTTGTGCTCTTTGTGTTTGTGATATTAATTTAGCCCTCCAGCACCGTCAACCCTGGTTTGTTTTTTGGTTAAACAAGTTAATTTGAAGGGATTTTTTGGTTTAATATATTTATATATATAAAGGTTGATTTTTGCCTTCAGAGCCAGGATAGTTCTTTGTAGTGTGTCTCTCCGGTATGCGGCCGGTTGCCGGGGACGCGATCGGGCCGGTTGCCGGGGACGCGATCGGGCTATTGCTAGGGCCGCGGTCGTGTCGCGAGGGTCCCGGCGGGTCGCTGAGCAGGGCGCCGCCATTGCTAGGTGCGTTACGCATGCGCAAGGGCACAGGAGCGCCGGGAGGAATCCAGAAAGGTCGCGCATGCGCAGTACAGGCAGCCCACCCCCAGGGTGCACAGGGGCAGAGCCACATGACCCCAGGGAGCCAATAGGGCTGCAGCATCTCCCTGCAAAGAGATTGATACATTTCGCGGGTTTGGACCACGTTAGGCAGTTGGTGACAGGAGCAGCTAAGAGAAGGAGGTAGGGTGCAGGAGTCAGTGACTCCCTGCACTAGGCCAGCATTCCCCTAGGCCCCAGATAGTTGCCGTCTGGATGTCTTCCGATGGTCTTCAAAGGCGTAGATCTCCTAGAGGTAGGTGGCCCTTCACACGATGGCTCTATCAGTCCTCCTCGGAATTGGCGTCTTGTCACCTGGACTCTCACAGAGTAAGTATCAGGTGCAAAGTACGGTAACACCGCAAATAAATGTCTCAAGCATTTGGCATGGAGAAATCTCCCTTCACCACTCGGCTCCACACTCAAACATAGTCCGTATGCGGTAGTCCACAGAATGGTGAATTTGCAGCACTTTGGGGGACAGAGGTGGATATACCAACCCAAGTCTCTTGAATCTGCAATGTTGGAGCAATTAGAGCCTGGAGCAAACACCGGTTGTATGATGCACTGATTCGTGACGATACTGAATACAGATGGATGTTTTGATTTTAAGCAAAAGTTTTTGCTACTCTTTGATCCTTCGATCTCTGTAGCTTTAGCACTGTGTGTATTTATGCTTCTTTGTTTGGTATACTTCACTGCTTTTAGCCGCTAGTAAACGGCGCTCATGCAGTGTCATCCCGAATCAGTGCATCATACCACCGGTGTTTGCTCCAGGCTCTAATTGCTCAGACATTGCGACTCTGCTCCTGAAAAGCTACACATTTAGTGTTCGGTAACCCATGTCTGGCTACACAATATGCTTATAATCATCTTATTTGATCTACGCAGATTAATTACGCAGATATAACATTTTTATTTACTAAAACTTACTTCACTATGAGTGGTTTGCGCTTTGTCTTTTTTGTCACAATAAACCGATGTTTCGGTCCCCAAACGGGACCTTTCTCACGGTGGTGCCACTCAGGCTGCTATATTAGCCGGCTATTAGCTATATTATCTCCAGCAAGGTGTCATGTAGTTATTTTATATACATTTAAAGGGAGACAATAGGCCTCAGGGGTCATTCATCCCAGAATGGAGGTTTTCAGTTCACTGGTGGGTTCAGTTGCTATAGTTCTTTTGTAGGAAACAAAACAACCTTTTCTATCCCTCTGCGCCAAATGATTTTGCCCAATGTCTGCAAATATTGTGTTATTAATGTGTGTTATTTAATACTTAGGGCACTATAAGCTCAAACGGCTTAGCACAGCGTAGTAAATATGGTCATGACATGGACTCTAATCTGTTTCTGTATACGATATGGCCAATATATGCATGTGTCTCCATATATATTAATTAATATCTCAGAGCTTCCTTATATCCTTATACTCTCTAGCACTGCCCACACCCAAGTGTATGCATAAATACCCCCAAGCATTGTCCCACCATAGAATTATCATACATATCCACATGCCCCTACAATTATCTCTAGCATCAACCCACACCATGTGTTTCTTTATCTCTTCAGTATTCACTTATAACCTAACATTTTCACTGAAATATCTCCAAATTTATCTCCACAACCTCATCTGTGTATTTGTACCTCCAAACAAGACCCTGAACCACATGTGTATCCTTACATCCCCAACCTTGCCCAATAACCCCATTTGTCTTTATCTACCTCCATAATAATATCTCACAACTCTAAGGGCCTCATGCAGTAAAGGTTCAAAAAAAAATCACTGGGCCACTTAAATCACCGCTTTTATGTGCGTTGGTATCATCGTATTCAGAAAGCCTTCATTACCTGTCATAGCAAAATTCACAAAACGGGCGATTAGCCGGTGATCTGATGAACGACCCTCTGAAAAGGCCTTAGCCGGCGAGTTGTATCTGCTGCAGAGAGCTGCTCTGAGAGAGCCGTCTCTCCCTGTGCAAATCTCGCCCGAAATGCATGTGTATAAATTTTAATTTTGATAATAGTTTAGATGAGCAAGGGGTCTCCTGAGCTGAACTGCATTGGTTTCAGCCTCGGGGACCCCCTACTTTCCGAGATACAGGCCCCGTTATGGGGTGCCGGTATCTCCTATGCATTTTATTCCCATGGTCATGTGACGTGTAAATTTAAATGCATAGGAGATACTGGCACCCCATAACGGGGCCTGTATCTCGGGAAGTAGGGTGTCCCTGAGGCTATCCGCTATGGTAATGAAGTTTACTGTAAATGCATTTTTATTGCATAGGGTTCATGCTAGGGGTCTCTGGTGCTAATATTAATGTATATCAGCTCCAGAGATTCCCAGCATCAATCCTATGCAGGAAAAAAAAAAAAAATCTAAGTCCCATCTCGCCGCTTCTCTGCAGGTTTCCAACACCTTTACACCAACTTTTTCTGGCGTGAGGATTTTGTGATAAAATCACCATTCTAGAGCAGCGATAGGCGTTCGTAGCCTAATCACTGCTACTAGAATTGCGTTAGTTTATGAACATGCCGAAAAGGGGTGATAAGTGGCTTATCACCGCTGCCTCAGTGATTTTTTTTATGACCAATTTTTTTTGAGCAATTCAGTCTTTTATCACCCACTTATCACCGCTTACTGAATAGCAGTAGGCATTTTGGGCGATAAGTGGCTTATGAACGCTTACTGCATAGGCCCTCAAATGTCTCTACACGCCTCCTAGTAATACTCAACACCCCAAGGGCTTCATAGATCTCTCTAATAATGTGTCGCTTTACCTCTCTATTTGATCTACAACCAAGTGTCTTTACACAATCCTTAACATACCATACTACATGTTTCTTTATGACTTTCTAATATCACCTATAACCTATAGTACCCTTAAATACAGTACTGTGATTTTTTTTTATGCCCTTCCACTTCTGCCTAGGGACATTTCCTCTTTTTTCGCATCCCACACAATGTCCTAAATTTCTGAGTCACTTTTATATCCCCTTGTTGAGGCCAACTTATTTCCAGAAGGAGCGCACAGGGAGGAGTCTGACATCTGCCCAACACTTTTGTGTACCTAAAGTGTGCAACTTTATATAGTAAAAGTATGCGAGGCAGCATCAGTTATGGATGCTTTGCTATTTTCTATAAAAGGAAGAAAAAAATACACTACATTTCAGGATAAATAGGGAGTTGTTCCTAATAAGTCTTACAATGGAAATCGGTTACACTCATTTTTAGCATCAGCAACCCTAAAGAATTAAGTGGAGAGATTATTTTTCATTAAAATCATTTGTACTGTATAGTTGGATCTTCATAGGGGGGTAATTTACTATACAGTACTGTGATAGCTGTTAGGCACAGCAAGTCGAGGCAAGACTGCAAAGCGGCAGACAGGAGATTTAGTTTTCCAGGAGTGATGGCTGCATCACGTGAGCGGTTCAGCCAATGAGGGCGAACCGCTCGCGACCACGCCTCCGCCACACCTCCCCGTCTCCTCTGCTTGTCTCCTGCCTGCGGTTCAACATCGCAAGGATGACGTCGCCGGATTGCGCTGCCGCCCCGTCGGAGCAGGTATAATCACGGCCGTGGATTGACGAGCTATGGAGAACAGCTATAAACAATAAGTTACGGAATAATTGCACATATGCTTATTCTTTTTTTTACTTACAGCGAGGTCTACGTTGGTGTTAACCTGCCTAACATTTTAAATTAAATTTATTAAACTTAAAAATAAAATAATGTTTGACTTTGACATTAAGGGAGATGAAGGAGTATTGAATAATTGACTGCTTGGCATTACTTCAATTCAGAACCAATCTGTTTGATACAGTAGCCTCCTTCATCTGCGTGTGCCTCAGGAAGCAAACTTAGATTGCAAGCTCTACAATGAAGAAGAGCATCACGGCCCTGCAGCAGCAAAGGGTTTTAAAGAAAGAAAGTTAAAGATTTACTTCACACACACACAGAAGTACAAAAGTTAGAAAGTGTAAAGAAAAATGTATATATATATATATATATATATATATATATATATATATATATATATATATATATATATATACACACTTAATCCCTTGAAGTGCTCCCACATGTGCGTTCTTTAAAAGCAGAATATACACACAGCGAGTCGGCCTTGGTTACATAGCAACCTTACCCTCTGTACACTGATTCAATAGCATCCTCCAAATCAATCAATACGTTTAATAGCTCTTCTACAACAATGGCAAATATAGCCAGAATTCATCTTCATTTCGCCTGTGCAGCTGAGTTACACCTAAGGAAAAAAAAGGCCCAGCAGGGTTGCAAATGGTCAGTTAAGTTGAAGAAAGACCTTTTTTCAATTTACCTCACAGCACTAATTCTTTGTGGGTAATCTAGAGGGAGCACAAATTAACTGTCTGGTATGGGTTGAATTTTGAATGAAAAATGCCCTTTTTCCCTAACCTAAATAAATAGTCTCTATATTTTGATACAGCAAGAATCTCAACTATAGGAATAACAACCTCTTTAGGGCTGGAAGGCGTCTGTAAAGCAGTGGCTAGCCAGCTCTGGTCCTCAAGAGCTAGCAACAGGTCAGATTTTCAGGATATCCCTGCTTCAGCACAGGTGGCTCAATCAGTGTCTCACTCGAAGACTAAGCCGTCTGTGCTGAAGCAGGGATATCTTAAAAACCTGACCAGTTGAGGACTGGAGTTGGATACCCCTGCTGTATAGTCTCCAGGACCACTGCAAGACTGACTTCCTTACAGTTTTTTATAAGTAGGTGGTACTTAACCTCTGTGCTGCCAGTGGGGCATGTAACCAAATGCTCTCTGCTACTGCTCTCCCCCTCTATCATCCATGGTTTGCTTATTAATATCCCCTCACCTGATTGCCCCAATTGCAGCAGGGTACTTTAGTGATAACCATGTTGTTTTCCTGTGAGGGGGGACTTGTTTGCAGATAAACATGATGAACTACTTTCACTCACCCCCTGACTTCATGAAGTTCAGATTCCTGCACTTTCTAATCTATTGTGTTGACCAGGAGAAAGAGAAGACAAAAAACATTTCTTTGACCTTTAATGTGAACAGGGGTAAAAAAAATTCTGCCTTTTAAAATAAGAAGTCTTCTGGAGGAAAGAACAGAGCACAACCAGTAAAATGGAAAAAAGATAAAGAGCCATGGCTCGAAATGCGTACAAATAGGCGCGTTTGTACCTTACTCGCTATAATAAATTGATTTTTATGGGAGTTACCCCTTGATCGTTACTTTTCCGTTGTACTGTTTGTG
The DNA here is from genome assembly GCF_040206685.1 of Ascaphus truei. Lineage (NCBI taxonomy): Eukaryota > Metazoa > Chordata > Amphibia > Anura > Ascaphidae > Ascaphus > Ascaphus truei. The sequence goes on along the minus strand of NC_134488.1, from coordinate 51,689,762 downwards.
CTCCGTTTTTTCCTCCAGAAGACTTTTTGATCTACACACATTGCGGATGCTGCACACCCTGGGTTTGCTGGACACAGCGAGCGTAGACCACAGGTAATAGGCATCAGCCTTCATACAGAATATTGTATTGTATTGTATGTCTTTATTTATATAGCGCCATTAGTGTACATAGCGCTTCACAGTAGTAATACATGTGGTAATCAAATAAATAACAGATAATATAAATAACAGATCATGGGAATAAGTGCTTTAGACATAAAAGTGACATTTAGGAAGAGAAGTCCCTGCCCCGAGGAGCTTACAGTCTAATTGGTAGGTAGGGAGAACGTACAGAGACAGTAGGAGGGAGTTCAGGTAAGTGTGTCTGCAGGGGGCCAAGCTTTATGTATCATGTGTTCAGAATGTTCACAGTGCTATTCATATGCTTCTTTAAGCAAGTGTGTCTTAAGGTGGGTCTTAAAGGTGGATAGTAAGGGTGCTAGTCGGGTACTGAGGGGAAGGGCATTCCAGAGGTGTGGGGCAGTCAGTGAAAAAGGTTTAAGGCGGGAGAGGGCTTTAGATACAAAGGAGGTAGAAAGAAGACATCCTTGAGAAGAACGCAAGAGTCTGGATGGTGCATAACGAGAAATTAGGGCTGAGATGTAAGGAGGGGCAGAAGTGTAAAGCTTTAAAAGTGAGGAGAAGAATGGAGTGTGAGATGCGGGATTTGATCGGAAGCCAGGAGAGGGATTTCATGAGGGGAGATGCTAAGACAGATCTAGGAAAGAGTAGAGTGATTCTGGCAGCAGCGTTTAGGATAGATTGTAGGGGAGACAGGTGAGAGGCAGGAAGGCCGGACAGCAGGAGGTTACAGTAATCAAGACGGGAGAGAATGAGGGCCTGAGTCAGAGTTTTAGCAGTCGAGCAACAGAAGAAAGGGCGTATCTTAATTATATTGCGGAGGAAAAAGCGACAGGTTTTAGAAATGTTTTGAATGTGAGTGGCGAGTGTGAGAGAGGAGTCGAGTGTGTCCCCTAGGCAGCGTGCTGGGCTACTGGGTGAATGATCGTAGTTCCAACAGTAATGTGGAAGGAGGTAGTAGGTCCAGGTTTGGGAGGAAGTATGAGGAGTTCTGTTTTAGCCATGTTGAGTTTAAGGCGTCGGAGGGCCATCCAGGATGATATAGCAGAGAGACATTCAGAAACTTTGGTTTGTACAGCAGGTGTAAGGTCAGGTGTTTAAAAGTATATTTGTGTGTCGTCAGCATAGAGGTGATAATTAAACCCAAAAGATGTTATTAGGTCACCTAGAGAGAGTGTGTACAGAGAAAAGAGAAGAGGTCCCTCCTATTATTGTTTATAAAACTAAAGATAACTATAAGGCGAACACCTGTATATGTGGTGGCAACTGCACTCCCATCTCACAATGACTTTAAATACTGTTAAGTCCCTTCCTCTGCCTTTATTATTATCATTATCTTTTATTTGTTTGGAGCCAACATACTGTGCAGTAGTCTGCAATGCAAGGCAATGTGAGTGAGAGAACAATAACAAAAAGAGTACACATGTAGGTGGCAGACTGAGACAATAAGGAGGAGGTTGCTGCTCTGAAGAGCTTACAATCTAAAAATCACTGTAAGTGATTGTGAAGGTTGGGATAAATATGACTGCTTTTAATAAAGGTCAAGCCTGCCATTACCCCTACCTGTCAGTAATAATACATTTGTATTATGTTATATGTGTATATGTATTCTGTAGCCTGGTTCCAGCACTTCAGGGACAAGGGGTTAATTTTGTTTTCAGCTAGACTGTTGCAAAGTGGTCTGTGGTCTTCCCTGTGTTTGGTGTTGCACTTCCCCCCACCAATAAGGGTCTGGGCCATATTGCAAACCCCTAGCTAGATGAGATAAGATCAGCTCTTTGTTAGCTGTGAGCTTAGGCTGCATCCACGATGCCTCTAACTGCACTTGGCGCGGTCAGCACAATCAATTTAAATGTGCCCGGCCACTCTCATGCGGTGCGCGCACGTGAGCATGCAAGGGCGCTGGGTGCTTGCCGAGACAAATTTAATTGACTTTGAGGTGCACTGAGGGGTCACATGACCTCATCAGCCAATAAGTGCCAGTCAGTGTTTTGGACACCCCCCACTCGCGCTTACAGGAACAGTTGCCGGACACCCAAATGCTCATGCTTGTAGAGTTGGTGACGTCCCCACTCAAGCATGAGCGCTGTCTGCGGCACAGGGGACGCAGCCTTAGAGCTTTCTAGTTGCAGCAGCTGGACGGAAGCTGGGAGCCGCTGCAGGGGACACACTGCAGGAAGAAGGGACAGGGTAAATCTCTTTAGGAAGTTCCCCAGTCTCCCAGTTCTGTGTGTGTGTGTGTTGAGTTACTGTAAATAGTTGTGGATATTTATTTTTCCAATAAATTAATTTTATAAACTCTTTGTTTCTGTCCGGCGAATTGATCCCTGGTGTGTTAATCCTGGTCTCCCGTGACAGTGACCACCCTCCACTCCCCCATTTCATTCAACCTCCATTGGCTATGGCCCCAGTCTCACCTGCAACACGCGCGCCTGGTGCCCTGGCGGCGTGTGCGCATTTTAAAGCCTCAATCGGCAGTCTGTAGGGGAGCTCTAGGGGAGCGAGGGGGGGCATGATGGGGGGGGGGCATGACAGGGCAAAATTCTTGTCTTCCCTGCCAGCGTACGCGTCATAGTGCTTTGCGCGCTCACACACACACAGCCACTGGGGCCTGCCGCATAGAGGGGTGTGGTTTGGTGTGTGATGCGCACGCTGTAGCGCGCGCCGCAGCGGCCACTGAGGACCTGGCCTTAGGCAATGCTCTCTTTCAGGTCTAGTCCATCAATTGCCCAGGCCAAATTCTCTATTCATGCCTCAATTAACTCCGAACGTGTCTTTCTATTTGTAGGAAATGCACACAATAGTTTATTAAACAGGACAACATAGATTTAAACCTTTGTTCACACTGGAACTGTTTTAACTCCCTCTTTCACAAAGTTGTATGTTTAAATTCCTCTAATATATAGCTACTTATTGGAGTCCCTTCTCCAATCCAGTTCTGAACAGGGGAGCGGGGAGGTGAAGAAGAGGAGCAAACTGCTCCCAGAGCCTTGGAATCATGCCTAGTGGGTTTGACGTTCGCACCCAGACCGAATGTTGCCATTAAAACAGAAACCACAAAAAATGTTTTATTTACCTTTATTGGGCATTATTTGAGCTGTCAGATTACACACACTGAGGTATGATACCCAATGACCTTGCTGCTTTCATTATACTGCCATTGCAAGGCTGCACGCAGCACCATCTTGGACAAGAATTCTTGTCTGAGAGATTTAAAATAAATATCTGTGCAACCAAGTGGATCAGAGTCCCACAATGTAGCCAGGGAGAGACCCCCTAATCCAAATAATATATATTAAAAAAAATTAGAAGGATAGATTGCTGCTTTAAGAAAGTCTTTCTCTAATAATTTAACCTCAACCACCTCTGTTGCATGGTTAATTCATGCGTACTTGCCCGTTTGGTAAGAAAGTAGAGTACTTATTCACTTTTTTTCTTAGTGTACCTCCCTGTATTCAGCCACAGAAAATGATAACATAATCTACAGATTCCTATAAACATATTTAAACATGTTCTCAGTAAAATAGTGGTATTTGGGACCAAGGCTAAATTTCTAAAGATACCAATGACTGAGCTTCAGATCAAAACCAACTCTCATACCATCCTGGCCCCAATTTTAAATACCTGGGCATATGGGTTGACTCCCATTTAACATTTGGGTTGCACTTTGATACCCTGACATTCAAAACCTATGTCAAACCAGGTGTACTATACAGGAGCAAATCCTCCCTAAGTCCGCTGGTCAGAAAGAGCATTGCACAGCAGATGCTAATGTCAAGTATAGACTATGGGGACATAGTATACGGCTCCACACCCCAAACTCACCTTAGCAAACTTGATACTCTCTACAATTCAATATACTGCTGTGTCTTCCAATGCAACTACAACACACATCACTTCGAAATGCTCAAAGAACTAGATTGGTCATCCCTTGAGTCTAGGCGCAAAGTTCATCTTTCTTGTCTTGCCTTCAAATACTTTCTGGGCAAGCTACCCACCTATCTGAACAAGCTCCTCACGCCTACCACATGCAGCACTTATCACCGAGATCTGACTCCAACAGGCTGATCCCGGTCCCAAGGTTCAACAAAGTATCCGGCCGCTCCTCCTTCTCTTACCGTGCACCTCACACCTGGAACAACCTACCTGAGACTCTCAAAGCCGCCACCAGTCTAGGTTCTTTCAAAACTAAAGCAGTGTCACATTTTAATCTGTAATAACGATAGGGGTACACCGCTACAGCGAAATGATAAGCCCCCTTACTGACTGTAGCCTTGAAAGCGTTTCGATACGCGAAAAGTGCACATCGGAAACCTACATTATGTGCACGCGCAGGGACTGCTTACACACGGCAGCATTCAGTTCACACGGCGACAAGCTGTCTGTCTCCTGCTCCTGCTACAGGGAGAATACAACTGTGATATATGGACAGAGGATGTCTCCCGTTTAAGGTTTACTAGGCATGAGTGTCTACTCCACTTTATTTTACTGCAGCATACTGTCAACTATTCAAAATATAGCTCTTGTGATATAAGAAAGTATTTGGTTATAGCGGTCTGGGCCCATTCATGAATATGGGCATACGGTATACTAACTACCACAACACTTATTGACCTACATTAGACAGTGATATTCAAATTACCACACTGCATATTGATCGCTATACAGCTCAAGTATCTGTTTCTCATTGTTGCAATTGTGGGGCTCGACTAGGTGTTTAATTCACGCACTTAGTGCATGTCATCTGGATTTACAATATGACATTTGCTGGTAAGTTACAGATTCTGTACATGCATGACAACAGTCTGCTCTTTAGTATTGCAAGCGGTTTGAGCCCATTCATTAATATGGGCATGAGGTATACATACTACCACAACGCTCTCTGATCCCAACATATTCCACGTGTCCATCTCTACAATTGGAGCCAATTTTGTGCTATACTATACACTCTCTGCATTTAGCAATAATGAGCTCTATTCCCGATAAGGTATGAGGTGTTATTATTGTACCAGATAGCATGTTTTCTTAATAGGAGAGTAAAACCTCTTCTATGTAAACTACTAGCAGCTCTGTTTTTGTATAGATTATTGGTTAGGCTTATTCTGTGTTGTTGGAGCCAAACCTCATTAGAGCTCAATTACAACACCTTTCCCTGCAGTTTATTACACTGCAAATTTACCTTAGTGAATTGTATCAGCCACCTATTAATAGGGACTGCTAATCAATTAGCAGCTCATAACTTAAACTCTACCTTTTGAGATTTCTTTGACAAAGTTCCTGAGTATAAACTGCACTACTATTACAAGTTTGGTGTTACTTAATGCACCTTCCACATCACCTTCTGAGAGCTTTATTTCTGATAGAGGAGGTAACTGTTGTTGTTTCAACAGATTGTTTGTTCTTTATGTACATGAGTGCACCATACAGGTGGGAAGTGATTTAGTCCTTTCTGTATAAGACAATGGCCTGCTAATTATTTTCATTGTAAGCATTCTACTACTTTATTGTCTGTCACATTGACTCAATGATCAATTTAGTGTTCCCAGAGTCATACTATACAGCACTAGAGTTCACCTTCAGCATCATTACCTCCTCCCTACCAGCTAGTAATACCTTTCCGCAAGCGATATCTGTATACCAGACCCCTTTCAGATAACTGATTTAATTAAGCTCAGGTATCTGTTTAACGTTGGTGATCCAGTGTGTTTCCAACTCTCAAAATAGGATCATTAGTGTGTGTCCATTGTCTGTTATTTTAACCACCATTATTTTAGTAATTTGATCATTAAAGACTATTATTTTTAATCAATTAACTAATCATTCAGCTTAGGGAGTTTGAGTGCTAACTGCTGGGTTTCTTTTCTTCGCCCTCATTATTCACATTTTAATCTGGTCTGTAACTGTTTTTATATACCTGTAGCCCTGTGTAATTTTGGGGTTACATGCCTCTCTCCTCCTGTGCAATAATCCCTGTTAAAGGGTAGGTTTGCCAGGAGTAATCATGAGGTTTGCCCTCATCCCCTATGATGTGTATTGTGAAATGAAGGAAATTATATCATGCTCTGTGTCCAATTACAGTGACACAGGGGTGGTGCCTACTGGAGCTATATATGCAACACTGCTTGAATTTAGGGTGTGTGAGTGTCTCAACCCACCTGAATGAGACTGTTTGACCCAACACACTGCCACGGCTCTGGTAAGGATTGTGGCCCTCCCATAAAGGAGAGGTGGGCAGACTATTCCCCTTACTCTATTAGAGATTAAGGGAAGAGCACGGACAGCTTCTAGGGCCCTGACTAGGATTGGTGTCCAGGGACTTCCTTGAGGTAGGCAACCTTTATGATGAGCGGCTAGAGACCGGCCGAAATGATGGGCAGTCTGCCACTAATTATGTTAATAAAGAATGTCCAATATGAAAGAACCTTCTTGCCTGAGAGTGGAGTCATTCAGGGAGAAGCTACACCCCTAGGTTCTCTTTCAGAGACTCCTCCCTGCTGTCGTGGGGACCTGGAAGAGATGGAGGCGCTGTACCAGAAGTGAGTAGTTCTCAGCATTACCTCATGAGCCAATCCTGATGTATTTCCCCATATCACCGTGGAAGACTCAGGAGTTCTGCAAGCCAGCAGGTGCACCACACTACATTACATGTAACATGGGTCAGTTTCCTCACGTAAGGGGCCAATGTGAGATTGGGGGGGGGGAACACCGTTACATTTTTGGAGGCGCTGCTGAGATCATCAGGACATGCTTTTAGCTAGGCAAACTGATGTAGGAAAGGAACATGTATGCTACCAGGAAAGTGCTGTGGAGAGAAGGGAGCCTAGGGGTAGTCAGGGGTAGAATGTCTGCTCGCAAAGCACACCCTAGATGCCCCTGTATGGTGTGAAGTAGATCTGGAGACAGGGCTATTGCTGTTCTAGTCACCTTGAGGCAGCTAGTCGTAGGATGCTTAAGGGGGGTAGCCTGGTTAACATGGGTCAGGAACTCCTGGGAGGGTCTGTGGTAGGTGTAGCCAACAGTAGGTGATTCCCTAAGTACTGCATGGAGAAGCCCAGAGTACTTCTAGCCAGTAACCAGACTACTAACCACAGAGCAGGTATACTGGACTGATACCGTGTACAGCATACAACAGAAAGAGTTTAGCCTAGCCTGAGGTAGTGCAACACAACTGAGTAAGACACACTGGCGATACATGTAGATGTGCACTGGCATACTTTATTGCATCAAAATGGCGACTGCCCAGCAGAGGAGCACCATGTGCGATTGCAGAGAAAAAGTAAAGATGGCGACAAGTGATGAGGTCCCGCGTGGGGCGGAGAGCCCAAAATGGCAGTTCGCGCCAGAGATGGGAAGTGCTCATGCTGTGTGGACAGCGGAGGAACCGTGAGTGGAGATGCCTATACTGAGTAGGCTGTGGAGTGGCGCGAAAGCCGTTGCCGCACCTTTATTGTCCTGCCTGAATTCCCAGGGTGCAACCCAGGAGGATAGCTGTGAGGACATTGCAATTATGTGTGAGACGGCGGCTGGAGTATCTGATTGCCAGGCGGTGATTACTACTCAAGTCACAACTGCTGTTAGTAGGGATTGCAGAGCGATCCAAAATGGCGGCTCCCGCTTCCCTGGGAGACCGCGTGGGCTGTGTACAGAAAATGATTTTGCAGAAACCTGGCCGGGAGTGGTGTGAAAAAGAAAAACGCACCCTGATCGGGGAAATGGCGTGAAAGCCATGGCCGCACCCTCCTGGGGTGTGACAGGCTCAGAGCCGATTCTGGGTCATGACATGAAGCTATGGGACCCTCCTCTAATCTCCACCAGAGGAAGGGGTCCCTGCATCTGCCAATGGAAGTCTGAACTGACTGAGGGAGGAGCTGGATGTGCGCTTCCTGTCCCTCAGTTGCAAAGTGCTGGTGAGCAAGAGAGACTATTGTGCCGTGTTTCTCCCTTACCCAGTGCAACTACTAGCTGTGCCATGGCGGGCTTTGACATACACCCCTACCAACTTCCTGGAGGCTTCCTGGTAGTGAAGACGGGTGATCGAGAGATTCTTCGATGTCTATGTATGCAGTGTAGACTACCAGGTGGAGAAGCCAGTACGACGGCGAGATGCCCTCAATGCGGCATCCACTACTTGTGGGCCATGGAGCCGTTCTTGTCTGGGCACGTGGAGGCAGGAGGAGATACAGCCATTCTGACGGCTGGGGCCTTGCCAAAAATCAAGAAAGAGGAGGTCGATCCTGGAGAATGGGGATCGCTACTAATGATGGTGCCCAAGAAGGATGGCGCTGAGGCCTGCAGCCGCAGCGAGAACCTGGAACCTTGCTGTCGGTCCCCTGCGGAGGTACCTTACCGTCCTCGGCATCCGCCTGGTCGGACGATGAGAACGGGATCCGTGCGTCGGTGGTGATGCGCCTACCGGTGGGCCACCACAGCAGAGTTGAAAAGAAGGAAAAGCTACTTACCAGTGATCTCGAGCTGTTGAGTATAGAAATTCCCCGACAGCACGCACTCCCGTGAAACTATTCATGAAATGTCTTTATACATTATGTATAACCCTGTTTTTGTAACTATGTATTTGTCATTATAACTCTATGCCCTGAACATACTTGAAAACAAGAGGTAACAAGAGGTAACTCTAAATGTATTACTTCCTGGTAAACATTTTATAAATAAAATATCCAATTTCATCTTTAATTCCTTTGCTGCATTTGCCATCACTAACAATCTCTGAACGCATGTAACATAGTCACTGCTAGTCATAAATACCATTTTACTTTACAAATACAGATGCAGCAGGACTTACGGTCACCAGAGCCGCGGCTGAAAAGGCTTAAAGCCGCAGGTCCGGGGATAGCGCTGCGGCAATGTCACTGAAGTGGGTACATGATCCAGATCGGATCCCCCATAGTGATAATCCTCTGGCACCGTGGCAGCCGCGGTTCCGCAGCTTGCACCAGTGCCAAAAACAATAATGCTGGCTACATCTGTAGAAACCTTTCCTTGGGCAAATTTGCTTTGTAACCTAAATTATATCTGAATTCTTTACTGATTTCATAATGGCCTCTTTGTTATATTATCGTCAAGTTATAGTCATGTATTATATGTCAAGTTCCTGAAAAGTGAGCAGTGATGTATTTAAAACGACTCTTATTCTGTCGTCTTGCATCCTCTTAAAAGTTTCTT